>NW_021620991.1:2647297-2649836 GCF_004785775.1 Grammomys surdaster | reverse complement strand
TCCCACCTTCCCTCCGTCCCTCTGTCCCTCCATCCCACCTTCCCTCCGTCCCTCTGTCCCTCCGTCCCTCCGTCTCTCCTTCCCTCTCTGGATTTCTCACAGGGCCCTGCTACTTATCTCTTTTTGTATAGTCCATATCAACCTACATGTTGTGGTCCAGGATTCGCCTTGCAAACCATGTGAACACCAATCTCAGTCAGATAGGGATAGTTTACTGAGCATGCACCCCAGGACTGATCCACCAGGGCCACAGTCTAGATTCAGGAACTGAACTGTTATTCCGAGAATGTTCTACAGGGCTTTTAAAGCCTGGGATCTTCAAACATTGGTGCCAAGTTATTCCACCAATCAGGATTTAGGAATGGGGAATTTCCTTAGGAGCATGTCTTTGTTGTACATTTATCCTGTTCCCATTGGCTGGGGTATTCGATTGTGGGAGGGAACTTGCCTTGTCTAACATTCGTGTCTTTACTTGCCAACCAGGATGTCAGTTACCCACACACATGTCTCTTTCTTCCAAGCAGGATGTCAGTTCCTAGGGAGGTCTTGGGATCTTAAACTACTCGACCCCTAATCAAAATGGAAGGCTTATTTTAAATAGTTTCCTATATCACACACACACACACGAACACACACACACACACACACACACACACACACACATCCACACATACATCCACACACACATACACAGGAGCAACTTATAAAAGAAAATACCATAAAAGCTTATACACAGGTGCAGGAAGTGCACTGATGGGTGGTTGGTTCAGGTCCAAGCTTATTGTGGGTAACTATATAAAAGCAGTTCTACTAACTTCTATCATGATTGGCTTCCAAGGGCATAGAACATAACAGAATATGTAATCAGCTTGGCATTAGAAAGTTTCCTAATAACAGCAGAAACATATGAGGAAGTTTCCTTACAATGGCAATCTAGCCAGGTAACAGTCACCTAGGCCTTAACTCTTAACTCTACCTAAGGATGGTGTCTCCCACAGTACAGACACACACACACACACACACACACACACACACACACACACACACAAAGGCAAATATGTTCTAGGCAATCCCTCTGTCAGTTGAGACTTGTTCCATCAGATGACTTTAAGTTGACAATCAAGACTAACCAAGGCGCCACAATAAACTTAGAACTGACACTGTACCGAAGTGCAAAAGATGAAAGGCTACCTACCATTTGCACCAACAGTAAGACCAGGATGCCGATGTCCACCACCTGTCCTCGACAAGGTTTTGCTGTTGCAATAAGACAGGCAAAGGCATGACAGAATTCGAGTTCCAAATAAGTCAGTCTGTGCCTGTCTCCAGGCTTCCCGTCTCCAGGCAGCCTCACAGAAATCCAGTAGAACCCACAAGAAGCTATGTCAACGAATAAGTGATTTTAGTAGCATAATAAGGAATAGATCATCCTGCAAACTTCCTCCTATCCCCCTGCCTCCACCCCTTTAAATCTTTCCTCCAGTGTCCCTTGCTCTATCTTCACAACTGTGTATTTTGCTTTCACCTCTCTGCCCACACCCACTCCAACCTTTAAACACATTATCTAAAAACTCAAGTCTACGAACCTCATAACAGAAAGAACATACAGCATTCATCTTCCTGAGCCTGGCTTACCTCACTCAATATACAACTTTCCAGTTTCATTCCTTTTCCTGTGGGGTGGGGAAGAAGGCTGATCAAAGCTGTAAAGATGCTTCCTACTTCATCAGCCAGATAAAACATATGCTATTAATAAAAAAAAAAAGATTAAACAGACATTCTCTTCATGGGTGGTTAACACTGCTCCAAGAAGCCATTGATTTTCAAACCCAAATCCCTGCGCCAGGTGTGGGATACCTCCCTACAAGGATCTCTTAAAATAATACAGGCTGTTGTCATTGCTGCTGCGTCCTCGTTAAGCTGGAGATGCCACAGATTGAATGCAGGGTACAGAGACAACACATTAGGATGGAGCACACGCTGTCAGGAGAGAAATACACTCAATGACTCTGTAGACTCTGGGTGCTACAACCCAGTCTGCTCCGTGGGAGGGGACACATGCCTGGCACCATAGAGCTGTGCAAAAGCCCATAGCTGGGGGCCACAGGTCCCATGGGGGAATTCATTAGTGTTATTTTTTTTCAAATAGACATATGGTTAAGCTACTTTCTAAGTATTTATATTTGTGTACATATTAGTGTTATTCTCGGTCCTAGTCAAAGAAAACTCTTTCCTCAGCGGGCAATGCTCAAAGCAGGTCTCATTAGTTGTCATATTAGACAAAGATGTCAACTCCCCTGAGGCCCAGCATGGATCTGGGAACATCATGGGAGAGGGGATAGGAGGGTAGTAGGAGCTGAAAGATGGGGGACAATGTGGGGAGACTGTCTTCTGAATGGTGTGACGTTTGCAATCTATGGCTGTGACTACCTGCATGGAGTCTGAGGAAGTGAGAGGGAGTGAGAGAGAGCAGGCAAGAGAAAGAGAGAGAGAGAGAGAGAGAGAGAGAGAGAGAGAGAGAGAGAGAGAGAGAGCAGGC
>NW_021620991.1:2644875-2647197 GCF_004785775.1 Grammomys surdaster | reverse complement strand
GAGAGAGAGAGAGAGAGAGAGAGAGAGAGAGAGAGAGAGAGAGAGGAAGAGACAGGGAGAGAGAGAGGGAGAGAGCATGGGAGAGAGAGCAAAAGAGAGGGCTAGAGAGTGAGAGAGAGTAAGAGGGAAAAAGAACAGTGGAGAGGGAGGGGAAAGATGGGGGAATATGACGGCTTAGTTGGTCACTTGGGAAGAGGGAGGTTGGTAGTGGTGAGAGGGGGTGAGAGAGGCCGAGGAAAAGTGAATGTATCCCTTTACTGTTTTCAAAATCAAAGAGTAATTGAAAATGTGGTATTTCATTATACTATCAATAAACAAGTGAAGTTGAAAATAGATTATCAGTGATAAAGGCATGAAATGTATCAGTACTTAAGAAGAAATTAGACCAAGTTATTAAAGACACGAGCTAAAACATCAAAACAAGGCGGACAGTACGAGTGAGTGGGGATTCGTGGTTCACCACTGTGAGTGGTGATTCGTGATTCACTACTGTCAAGGCTGAATATTTAAGGCTTCTGTTCGCCCAACTTCGATGTGTCAGTTTTTCTTTTAGTGTGATGTGGTGTGGTGTGGTGTGGTGTGGTGTGGTGTGGTGTGTGTGGTGTGGTGTGGTGTGGTGTGGTATAATATACTATAGTATTATCCCTTAGAAGCTTGTTCATTTTCTAATGAGAGACAGAAAGGGGGTGAACCCAGATAGGAGGGGATGTGGGAGGACCTGGGAGGAGGAGAGGGAAGGAAATCATTATCAAGATATATTATGTGAGGAAAAAAATTCATTTTCTTTCTTTTAACTCATTCTCCTCTCAAACCATTGCATCTCCGTTCCCCTCCCCTCAGAAAAGAGCAGGCCTCCCGTGGACATCCACCGAACACAGCATAACAAGTCACAGTAAGACTGGGCACACGCCTTCATATCAAGGCTGGACGAGGCAACCCAGTGGGAGGACAAGGGTCCCAAGAGCAGGCAAAAGAGTCAGAGATACCCCAGCTCCCACTGTTACGAGTCCCACAAGAAGACCAAGCTACACAACCGTAGCGTAAGACCTAGTGCAGACCCTCGCAGGCTCTATGATTGTCACTTCAAGAACAAAGGCATTTTTAAGACATCGTTTTTCTCTGAGTGCATCTGCGGCTGCAGCATGGTGTCAGGCCAATCCTGGAGAGCCTCTACTTTTCTTCTTTTGATAACTTGACAAACTGATTCTAAAATGTATATGAAAAATGCAAAACCAGTCAAAACCACTTTGATTGAGAAGAAAGGAACTGAAAGACACATCACCTGGTTTCAGGACCTCAAAAAGCCTGTGTGGGGGACAGGGGATTGAACTCGGGTCATCACACTTGGCAACAAGCACCGTTACCCACTAAGCCATCTTGCTGGCCTGGAAAGCTAACTCTTGATATAGATGCAATAGTGATTCATTGCAAAAGGGGTTCTTTCCAAACGCGTAACTAGAGCTGTTGTATATTCATGTGAAATAACATAGCTTCTGACTAATGCCTGGGACCAAACGGAAGAGATACCTAAGGGTTGATCATGGACTTAAACCTAAAACCTCAAACTGTAAAACTTCTGCTGAAAACACAGAGGAGGTGAATTAGACAAAGGTATTTACATATGACACACCTAGTTTCGGTAACAGAGCGAGTTGATGAGCTGGCCTCCATTAAAATTAAAAATTCCTTCTCTTCACAAGATATGCTGAAAGAATTCAAGATAAGTCGCAGGCTGGAAAGAAACATTTGAAAATCATATATTTGATCAAGGACTTCTTTCTAGAATTTATAATGAGGACTCAAAACCCAAGACAAGAGTGACCCTGTGGAGAGAAAACTGCAAAGGTCTGAACGTGTACTGGGGAATAGTCCATACACGATGATGCCTGTGTGCGAGGCTTTGCTCAGGACGCAGTGAGGATGGGCACAGGGACCTTTGCAATGAGCTGCTGCAGTCGGGGAGAAGTCAGGCTTAATTCCCGATGAAGCTTGGGCCAGAGGGAATTTAGAACCAATGAGGGGGGAGCTGGGGGTGAAGGCCTGGGAGTCAATGGATAGAAAATGTCTAAGAAGTATGAAGGATGAAGGGGGCCATAAGGAAACCTGAGGGGGTGATCAAGAAGGAGTACTGCTCTTCCAGAGGACCTGAGTCCAGTTCCCGGCACCTATGTAAGGCAGCAGTGTACAGCCTCTAGTGACCTTAGCACCAGGGATCTTACTTCCATGGCTGTGCATGCACACACACACACACACACACACACAGAGAGAGAGAGAGAGAGAGAGAGAGAGAGAGAGAGAGAGAGAGAGAGAGAGAGAGAGAGA
>NW_021620991.1:2619627-2644865 GCF_004785775.1 Grammomys surdaster | reverse complement strand
AGAGAGAGAGAGAGAGAGAGAGAGAGAGAGAGAGAGAGAGAGAGAGACTCAGACACACACGCATATACAATCAGGCACACATAGATACACATATACCCACATGCATACATCACACACAGACACAGTCATACACACATGCAAACACCACACACAGTCACAAACATGCACCTACCCATTAAACAACACACACACACACACGCATCATACAACACACACACACATGCAAATAATTATTTTTACAAGAAGAAAGATAGGCCAGGGTGATTGAGCCCCACTGGAGGAATCTCAGCATCCGCAGTCACCCTGCAGAATGTCTGTCGAAGCAAACTTCTCAGGCTTCTCTGTCTACAACTGGAAAGTGGTCTGTGCACTGGGGAGATGGTGGAGCAGGTAAAGACTTGTTACGTAGCCAGATGACCCAGGTGTCGTCCTAGGGTCTTGCATGGTGGAAGGAGAGAACTGACTTCTGAAAGTAGTTCTCTGACCTTGCTGTCCACCACACACAGACACACAGACACACAGACACAAAGACACACAGACACAAAGACACACAGACACACACAGACACACACACATACACACACATGGTGGGGGGCATTTTTAAAGCAAAAGAAAGTGAATCTGCGAGAAGGGTCTGAAGCCTGACTGGTTTGATTAAGCTGAGAGCCTCTTTCAGACTCTATGTTGTCTAGTGAACTGGGCACAGAAAACAATAGACAAGCATATGATAAAAAGCCTGGTGCTGTCAATCATGCAAATTAGAGAAAATGGCAGGTCCCCTGTTAGAGTCAAAATGAGAAAGGCTCAGATTGAGTGGCCTGGCTGCCTGGAGCACTGATGTGGGTGTGGGGACTGGAACCTACACCCTGATGCAGGGGTGAAATGCTAAGGTCACCGTGTGAGCCATTTTGGCAGTTTCCCAGAGTCACGTGAGACTGTGCCCTGGGGTCCAGCCATTGTACTCCTAGGCATCTACCCGAGAGAACAGGAATAGATGTTCAAAGGCATGTACACAACTGTTCACAAGGCTTTATCTGCAAGAGCCAGACACTAGAAATTCCCACAAACGCCCATCCATGAGTGAATGGATGAAAAGACTCAAACGCTCATGAGGAGGAAGGGGATGCAGGTGAGAGAGGTCAGTAGAGAAGCTGCAGTAGCCATGGCAACAGCTCAGGGGAGGAGCATGGACTGGGAACGGTGAATTCTGAGAATGGAGGGGTACGATCTAGCTCACGATCCAGCAAATACCCCTCCCCTTGATAGACTCATGACCTAGGATGACCACCTCCCACCCTGCAGTACTCAGAACTCAGCAGACCCCCTTGCCTCCTGAAGACTTATTACCCGGTAGACTCCCCTGCCCCGGGAAGAATCATAACCCAGCACAATCACCCTGTCTTGACTCATGACTCAGCACAATCACCCTGTACTGACTCATGACCCAGAACAATCACCCTGCCTTGACTCATGACTCAGCACAATCACCCTGCCTTGACCCAGAATGAACAATGTCCTTTGTGCTGAAGTATAACCCAGTACAATCCCCATACCCCATGCCAACTAGACTGTAGGAAGATAGCTGGAGGGAACTGGTGGAAGACAGGCAAGACCTCAAGGGAGAACAGAGAAAGGAGTTAGGAAAACCTATCTAAGCTCCACAGGGTAGCACTCCTGGATGAGACAGTGTATGGAGGTCTGATGGGCAGAGAGGACAGCTTTGTGAAAACTAGCTAACAGACAGACCTACCCAGTGAGCGTGTGTAACAGACAGACCAGAGGATAGGAGCAGGTACCTAGCCCAGAGCTCACCAACCATGCCAAAGCAGGGTGTTGGCGAGGGACTAGGAACACCAGTGAGGGTGACTTAAAGGTTCTGCCTCAGGTTCCATGCCCAAGATGGGTCAGCCTCCAGGAAAGTGAGGCCACCAACCAGCCGTGCAGATGGAGAACCTTGTCACTGATCAGATGCTGGTGCACAGTCCGAAGTGGAGAAGCTGTTTCCAGCATACTCCTTACACTCAGTAGGCCTGCTTTCTCAAACTGTGAGCCAGTTCTTAAATAGCTTTGCCGGGTGTTTTGTCGTAGCCGTGGGATAAATAACGGACAGCATTGCTCTGCCAGGCTGTGTCCTAAATGCAAGGCAGCTAGCGGGTCATGGACCAAAACCAACAAGCCCAGGCATCAAAGTAACCCCTCACTTCTCTGTTGCCCCCACCCCTGAATATTTCATCCCAAGGAAAAACTAACCCAAGGATAATCCAGTTATGACCACAACCACATGACCTAAAACAGGGTTCCTTAAGATTTTTTTCACCACCTTTTTGTCAAAGAAATTTTCGCATGAGACCGTACATAAATAAATTAGATGTATAAATAAAACATTTATGGCTAATACATCATAAGTATATTTGTTTTAAAAACAATTTTTGGTGTACATATAATTTTCCATCTTATTAAGGAAGAAAGTAAATTTGCATGCGGAGACAAATGCGCCTGGTTATTTTTAGGTAAAGAATTAAATCCTGGCTGGATGTTTGAGACCGCAGGACGCGGCGTCTTTGATGTATTTCAGAGTCGATAGTTTGACTTAGAACCCCAAATGCTGCTTTAAATACATAGTTAAAAGTGCAAAACATTTGGCTAATGTCACTTCAGAAACTGTTGGAAATTCTATCCTCATTATAAGTCAAATATTATTGAATGTTTTTTTTTTTAATGAAACTCAAGACAGGGGCCTGGAAAAGGTGGCTGGATCGTTAAAAATGATTACTGCTCTTGCTGAGGACCCAAGTTATATTCGCAGTACCCACGTCAGAGGGCTTGCAGTCAGCTTCAGGGGACCTAATGCTCTCTTCTGTCCCCTGAGGGTAACTGTATTCACATGTCCGACCTACCCACACGAACACACCGCCCCACGTCAAGTCAGCAGTCTACACAGTAGTTTTTAGTCAAGCAATGCAACACGATCCTATCAAAAAACGTGCGTGTTTGATTTAGAGTTAAGTTTGGTCATTGTGTGTTCAGACTTTTAATGTTGCCAAAGTTTTCAAGACTAACGTGTTTAGTGCTAGCCTTTCACGTCCCCATTTTGGGTCACAGCCCACAGAAGCTTGTCTGGGGCATACATCTAGCCATCCATTAAGTGTCAAAGTGTGGGACCTGGGTTGAGGAGGCTGGCTGCTGACCGTGGTGTGGGGATACATGCTGACTATGGGTGGGAGAGGAGGCTCTAACGCCAGTGAAGGAATGAGCTTGCTAGCAAAAGCAAGCAGGCAAAGAGAGAGTAAGCTCCCCCTCCCACTCTCTCCCCTCCAGGGAGGCTGCCAGTAGTAGGCGTGGCCCAGATGAAAGGTGTATCTCCCCACCTTAAATGAAACGGATTAAAGGTGAAACTTTCCAACTAAACTGTCTGAATGAGAAGCGGGTCTTCCCATTTTAAATGATAGAATTGAGAAAAGACGTTCCTCACAAGTGTGCCCAGACGTTCAGGTTCTAGTGAATTCCAGATAAAGTTCTGCTGCCAACCAAGAACAGCCACCACACGCTGGCATGCTCAGAAGTGACAGTCTGCCTCACTGACCCCTCCACTCAGAGGCTATGCCGGCCCTGGGTGCTGTCCCCATTCCATTCACAAGGCTGAGAAGGGCAGAGCCCTGCTGGGATTTGGGATTGTGAGAAGGAGCCACTTGGCCATCCATGAGCTCTGCTAAGTACCTCTCAGCCCCTACATGCTCTGTGTAGAGGTCCTGGGAGGGAGCAGCCCTAGTTAGAACTATCTAATGTTCAAAACTCTTAAAAAGAGGCCAACATGTAATTGGCTCAATAATTCATGAGTCCTGGGCTTGAGGGAGGTGTGGCTCTGTTGGTTGAGGATCTGAGTTTGATTCCTAAACTCAAACACAAATAAGCCAGGTATGGCAGCATGCTCTGGAGATCCTAGCATCTGGGAGGCAAAGACTGACAGATGCCCTGGGCTCACTGGCCAGCAGGAATAGCTAAGGAGGTGAAGCCCAGGCCAATGAGAAACCCTGTCCCAGACAGATGTGGACAATGCTCAAGAATGCTCAGAATGACACTGGGGGCTTGTCCTCTGGCCTCCATATGTGCCGTGGGTACACTTGCCCCTATGCTCACATTCTGACGCTTGCGCGCACATGTGTGTGCACACACACACAAACACACACACACAAACACACACACACAAACACACACACACGCATTCACATGCACATGTGCGCACACACCAAGTGTATCATTTGCTTTCTTCTCCCTTGTGTACATAAATGGTATTAAGAGATCAAGGCGCTGTCTAGCACCACAGAAGACAGCGGCTGTTGTGAGAGGGACGGCAGGCAGCTTTTGTCAGAAGCAGGGGGCTGGCTCTCAAATCCTGTTTTTCTGTAACATTGACCCCGGGCAGAGCTTTTATATTAAATTAAATTACCCCTGAAGTGAAGTTTTTATCCAACACTCAGCTTTTGCAGTAAAATTACAATTATTATACAGACCCAGAAATGAGAGCCCTGGTACACCATGTAATCTGGAAGAATTCTACTGTAAGAGCGGCCTGCTCCCTCCCGCTGTACACGGCAAGCCTCCCTCCTCTCTCCTGGTTTGTGTATAATACCCAGAATGCAATACAATAAAACCCCTGATCTGCGATATTAAATAGGTCATAAAAGTGTCAGCAAGAATAACTTATTTTTTCAACTGTCATTAAAAATGATATATAATTAAGATACACCATAAAAGATGATTAAAATAGCCATCTCTATAAATTCCAGAGGGATCGTGTTTTTTTGCTATTGTGTGCAAAATGTTAATGGCCGGAGGTGGATGTCGGGGAGGGGAATGACAAGCCAGGAATACTCTATGGGGCTTGGCATAAAACTTGTTTGTCATTTAGAGGATGACAGAGAGCAGTCAGAATCGATGGGTACCTGTGAGTCTGGAAATTGGATAAAATTGAGAGACCAGGCCTCATATACATGGCGGGGTCACACGCATGCCACTGCTTGGAGGGGTTTTAAATATTAAAATGGCGAGGGGGGGTTCCCATCCCAAACACTCTTGTTATGAAAAACTGGCCATTGGGTCATTTATAAGGACAAGATTCTCTCCTTTTTAACATCATTCCTCCTTCTCTTTCTCCTCTCCCACCTCACCTCTCATCCCCCCCACCCCAGTTTCCTCCTCTTCTTCCTCCTCTTCTTCCTCCTCTTCTTCCTCCTCCTCAGCTTCTCTTCCCTCTCCCTCTCTTCTCCTTTTCCTCTGTAATGCTGGGGAAGGAACCCGTGAGGCTCTCATGGCATTAGGTGTCCCTCTGCATCTCAGATGGCCCAGCATGGAGCCTCCTTTCCTGGGTCTCTGTACTTTTGTGAAGGAGGGCTTTCCACAGCGAGTGGTGGCACAGGAACAGCCTAGCTCACTCAGCTGCCCCGCCTGTGTTCCCCAGTACCATTCACACCATCTTGCTTATTTTTCTCACATAAAATCATGTCCAGATCTGGGAAGGTGGCTCAGTGGGTAAAAATGCTCTCTGTACAATCCTGGCAATCTGGGTTTGGTCCTCAGAATACATACAACCAGGATATGGTGGTGTGTGCCTGTGTATGCCTGTGTGTGTGCCTGTGTGTGTACCTGTGTTTGCCTGTGTGTGTAGCTGTGTGTGACTGTGAATCTTGTCACACAGTGAGATGGGAGGCAGAGACAGGATAGTCTGGAAGCTCATGGACCAGCCACTTTAAAGTATGTAGCCAGAGAATCCACTAGACAGCAAGGTATAAAGAGAGAATGGACTCTCTCAAGTTGTCATTTGGCATCCACAAGCATGCTGTGGCAAGCACATGTCCTCACACCATACATACACACACACACACGTAATTTTTATAAGGAAGTATGGCTATTCGCGGCCTACATATGCTCATCTCTCCAGTGACTGCTCTTTCTTGCTCCTGGGGGATTTCCCTAGCTTCCTAGATCCTTTTAATTAGTTGCTTTATGCATCTGTGGGGTAATAAACTTCTGTTGAGAAATTCAGAGCCTCCGAAGGAAACCGCTGACTTTGAATAAGAAGACTTCCTTTGCCCAGCACCTTCCCCTGCCGGGGATGCCATACCTAGTAGCACCCTTCCACCCTATACTACTGGGGCTTCCTGGGTGTCATCGTCTGGATGCTGTCAGGTTTGGGATCCCTCGTTAGCCAATTCCAAGTCTTGTTTCCCAGCAAAGGACAAAGAACACAGGGAACTGGAGAACCCTGACTTCTATCCCTGGGGTAGCGGGGAAGGGGCACCCTGGAACTGTCTATAAGTCTTACCTTCATCTTCTCCTAGTGCTCAGTCACAGAGAATAAGGCTGGGAGACCTCACAGATCACCATCCTGTCAGCATTAAGTCCTCTGCTGGACCATGTTTATTTGCAGAAGCAGCCATGTCCTGTAGGCGACCAAATCTGGAGGTGAGGGTGCAGAGAGGAGCTCAGATTCCCTCCCTTCGGCAGTCCCGGGGCTGTCAGGTGAGACCTGTGAGTCTGCCCTCATTCCAGTTGCTGCAAAGGCTCATGGGACCTCTGATCTTTCACCTGGACCATCGCCATTAAGCCTAATCCTGATCACCGTGCTGGCACAGAGGCTTCGAGACTCCTCAGGCAACTAGAGTCTTACTTCCATCTCTGCGAAGATCATGTTCTCAGATAAACTGAAAACCAAACCATTGCTCCAAACAGAAGAAATCTTCCCTGCCAAGTTCTGCATCTCAGTCCTACCTGGGCACGATTGCTGAAAGGGCGGAAGCCCCAAAGGGAGGAAGCCTGGTGCAAGGAGAAATGAAACAGGCATGCAAAGGGCAGATCACAGTTGAGGACATTAGCGGGGCAAAGGGGTGTCTACTGGAGACATATGTGTCATTAAGTCCTTGGGAGGGAGGAAGAGTTTTCAAGGAGCTGCTGGCTTCATATGGCCTTAAGGCTCCTGCTCCTCACCCCCAGTTCATCGGTCAGCAGGGCCCACGTCTCCTGAACACCTTTTCTCCGTCATGGGAAGAGTCAGAGGCTGCATACTGAGAGTCTAAAGAGTTTTCTAAACGTTGGGGGGAGTTTATCCTGGGCCGGACGTCTATCCTGGGCGGGGCGTCTATCCTGGGCGGGGTGTCTATCCTGGGCGGGGTGTCTATCCTGGGCGGGGCGTCTAACATGGGCGGGGCTTCTGATGAGACTCACAGGTAGAGAATGGCCTGTGGCTCTGGTCACAGTGAGACCAGCACTTTCCCAGGTGAATGGGTCTCTCAGCCGCACGTTCCACGGCATGGTCAAGAACTTGAGTCTACCTGGAGTTACTGAAGCTACAGCTGTGGATACTGAGGTGAGAAGAGCGGTTCTCGCTCTAGAGTGATGTGTGGGCATACCTTTGAAGAGTGCAGATGGCCCAGAAGGTCAATTACGTGTCTTGTGAGCAGGGGTACATGAGCTCAATCCCCCAAACCTGCAAAAAAAAAAAAAAAAGAAAGAAAAAGAAAAAAGAAAAAAAGGAAGGGAAAGAGTCTATCTTAGTCTGTCTTAGTTAGGGTTTTACTGCTGTGAGCAGACACCATGACCAAGGAAACTTTTATAAAGGACAACATTTAATTGGAGCTGGCTTACAGGTTCAGAGGTTCAGTCCATTATCATCAAGGCGGGAGCATGGCAGCATTCAGGCAGGCATGGTGCAGGAGGAGCTGAGAGTTCTACATCTTCATCTGAAGGCTGCTAGTGGAAGACTGGCTCCCATATGGTTAGGAGGAAGATCTTAAAGCCCACCACACACACGGGAGAGAATGTGGAGCTGTCTGAGGATGAGGAAGAAAGAGGAGCCTGTGTAGGCTCGAATGCATAATTCCTTCATATCGTCACTCAGAATGCCCGGGACCTAGCCTGGCTCTCATGCTCCTGAGAGCATTGCACTCCTACCTAGACTTCAGGGTAGCACTCCAAGAGAAGAGCCACACGTGTGTGAAGGAAAGAACCCACGTGAGCAGAGCCTCCTTGAGGGAGCCTTCCCTCCGAGGGCTGCGGAAGCAGCCATTGCTGTGATCCCTAACCACTCAGTGAGGCAGCCGTTCTGACCTCAGAAGTCAGCCTCTGCTGTTCCCCCACACACACACACACAACTTTGACCTCTGCAGAAAGAGGGGGCTCTCAGGTTTTGTCCATGCCTGGTTGAGAGTCAGCTTGGAAAATTTCTCCGCCCAGACACTTCCCAGGCTGGGTAAAGCTAATGCAAACTGACAACCCGGGCCTGGGGAGGCTCTGTAGGAGCCGAGGCGTGAGGCAGTCTCTGGAACCCGGCTGATAACTTCAGGCCGAAAGGCAAATAAGGCAGGGAGAGTGTCAAAGGGGATCCTTAAGCCAACAGTTCTTAAATCCAGAGTGATGAATTGCCATCGAAAAGCAGAAGGCTGGAAATGACATCCCGGGAGGAGGTAAGACATGAAGGCACTGCAGGCAGGGAAGACCAGGGATGGAAGACAGAACCACAGAATGTCTTCCAGAAGCAGTGCCCAGGGAGAGCAGCGGTCCAAGAGCCTCTGAACCAAGCTTGGAATCCCATGGGGATTGGGGTAGCTGGGTCTTCACAATTTGGGAGTCTGGAAGTCCAAGGCTGGGTGACCCTATCAGTTTTGCTTCTGGTGGAAACCTCATGGTGGCTCTTGTCACATCCCAGAGGGACTGAGAGGAGAAACAGGAAGCTAAGAAGGGAGGGGCTGGTCTGTCTCCTTAGAACCATTTTCTTTGGAGAATCATCATAATGACCCCTGAGACGCAACCAACTTCACCCTTGGTCCCACCTCTGTCACCTTTTCGTTCTGTCGCCTTTAATATGGTTCTAGCACTTGAAGTCTTGGGGACGTCTCCATGTAAGCCATAGCAGGCTCCTTTGGGTTCCTGCAGGATGCAGAAACCAAGACTGCAGTCCAGAGAAGGGACTCAGGCTGATTGTCACAGCGGGTGTTCCGGTCGCAAGACTAAGAATGTAGCCTTCCTAACTAATGTAATTCCCTCCATAACCCTGCTAGGCAACTGCTTTCTCTAGACCCACTGAGCAGGACAGACTGCCATCTTCTCTGGAACTTCTGGCAGTGTCCACCTCACCTACAGTTGGATCTACTTTACTCCCCAGACCCTCCTAGGTTTCTCTCCTAGGGTTCCTAGTCCTGGGTCCGCCATATGTCTTCTGGCTCGTACAGACTTGTCATCTGAACCTTTGTGTCGTGCTGGCTTTGGGGGTCGTTTTTCAAAATCTATTGTATATGGGAGTCAGTCACTGTCACCTGAGACCCCTTCGAGTGTCTGAGACTCACACAAAGCACTCTGAGGATGATGGCAGACTTTCCATACGTACCACCTGAACCTGTTCCTGGTTCCTCAAGGTAGTGTTGTTGTGTGCTCATGGATGAAATACGAAAGCTCAAGGGTGACCAGGATCCATCATGGGCTGGTGTGCTGACCAGAGGACCAGAGGGCAGATGTTCTCTCTTCAGTTCTGAGGGCAGAAGCTGTGTGGAGAGTGCAGGGACAGGCAAAGGAGTGGAAAAGGAAGCTGATGGTGGTGGGAATGTCCAGCTTAGCCTGCTTCTCATAGTCAAGTAGGGACTTCTCTACATCTCAGGGACTCATGGAGGTAGGCACAGTGGGATATCCTGCTCCACCAAGACTTACAAGCTCCGGCTGCAACTCGTCTACAACTCCTGCCAAGCCGGGTGCATCATCCCTCATCCCTGCGCCTGACACGTGCTGTGACCAGCTGTACGCACTAGAAGTATAGAGCTGTGACTTTCAGGGATGAGGCTCAGCAGGACTGACATCCTCAACATCAGCCCTCTTGGAAGCCAGAGCACTTAAAGAAGTCACTTGCCTCCAGGCAGACAAGGAGACGGCTGTGGGCCGGCTCAGTCAGCACCGTCTACCGGATATGTGGGAACCAGTGCTGGGCACAGCTGTGCTAAAGTTCTCCTTCTCTGATACCAGTGAGGACTGAGGATCAAAGAGTTGATGCCAACTGCTCAAGGGGAACATGGAGATGACAAGAGTCTAAGTGTTTTATGCTGGCCTGTTCCTCTCAGCAGTGGCTGGTGGAGTCCCTGGGGAAGGAACACTGGTGGAGGCAGGGCAGGGGTGTGACATGAGGCTCAGTTTCTCCTGAACCACATCCAGATCTCAGGGCTGCACACATAGGGAGTCCACCCAGAGAGGAGGCCATGAGCTTCCTCCCGCTCTGCATGGCAGTTGCGTAAGCCCTTTTGTATAGGATGGAAATAACCTTCCTGTGAAGTGTCCAATTGAGTTATTTATGGCATTTTAACTGCTAGTTTGCATAGATAGCTCCACACTTGATCCAGCTGATTGAGACGCAATCAGCTGCTTACTTACCCAGCCACAGAAAAGAATATAGCACCAGGACTGCACAGCCAGGCAGTGACCACAAGCGGATCCAGTCAGCTGCACCCCAAGTGGACCCCACAGTGTTGTCAGGGCTGGGCGAGCACCTGTGGGTCTTCAGGTGTGGCTCTTCTCAGTCTCCACGGAGGCAGGCAGGCTGTTCTCTCTACATTCCTACGAACAAAGAATGCGGTGCCCAGCTCTGATCATTTCTGCTTTATTCAGAAGACAAAGAATGTGTTTCTCCTTCTGGATCTGGGCCTCAGGTGCACACAGCAGGGAACCGTATGCTGCAACTCATTGGGATAATGGTATGCGGTGTGGCACGTTTGTTTATTTTGTTTGGGAAGGGGTGTAACACAGCTCATGTTTGGAGGTCAGAAGGGCAACCTGTAGAGACTGCTTCTCCCCTTTCATCAAGAGGTGCCTGGGGACTGAAGGGTCCTCAGGCTATGCAGCAAGCCACTGTACCTACTGAGCCATCTTACCTACCCCACTGCTTCTGTTTTAATGTATGGTTTAGACTTTGTTCCTGACATTCGCTACTGGGTCTCATCTGATGTCCTCACTTACAGCAGCAGAGTGGAGGGCTACACAAACCCGTGCTGGCCTTAACTGCCTGCAGGGGGTTGGATGAGGAATGCACACCGTGGGCTTGTGTATTTGAACACTTGGCCCCCAGCTGGTGCCCTCCCCACCAGAAACTTCTGTGAGAGTGGAAACTATTAGTAGTTTTCCCATATTACATATCTAAAAAGGAGTCTTCTTTTTTCCTTTTATTCTTTAAACCCAATTTATTTAATTTCTGTGTATAGGTATCTGTCTGTGTCTTGTGTCTGTGAGGGTCAATGCCGTCAAAGGCCAGAGACAGCATCAGATCCCCTGGAGACGGAGTTATAGGGGGTTGCGAGATTCCCATCATGGTTGCTGGGAACTAAACTCAGGTCCTCTGCAAAAGCAGAATGTGCCCTCAACCACTGAGCCAACTCTCCAGTCACCTTCATCCCCAGTGTTCATTTTAGGGACACTGCACATCCAAGCCATGGCAGCTCTTTTACCCAGAGGATATTTGTGGAAGAATGGGGTCTTGTCTCCTGTCGCCTCTACCCATGTGCATGGCGTCGACTGCCCTGCCATGGTACAGCTGGTCTGGGCAGCACATACAGGTTCAAAGGACAACCTGAATGTTCTCAGGGAAGGTCAAGGAAACCCATGTCCGTTGTGCCTCCATCTTGGTTAGGGTTAGTAGTGCCACCAGAGCAGCTTGGGGAGGAAAGGGCTTATTGGCTTACCCTTCCATGTTGTCATCCTCACTGGAGGAAGTCAGGACAGGAGCTCACGCAGGGCTGGAGGCAGGAGCTGATGCAGAAGCCATGGGTGGGGGGGATGCTGCTGACCGGTTTGCTTCCCTATGGCTTGCTAATAGACTGGGCCTCACCTCATCAGTCACTGATTAAGAAAATGTTGTCCTGTCCAGCAGGGCATTAAACAGGGGTCCAGGGAGATCACCTGAAAGAGAAAGTAGGGGACAGGCTGACGCAGAGAAGGTGATCTGTCTATAGTCTGATCAAGTCGCCGATTTTACTTTTTTCACACAGGGGTCATATACACAAAAAAAAAGGCAGGATGTGGGGAAGGGGATGATGCAGGAGTGTAGGTGTTCAGGGGGAGTACAGATATCTTCCAGAACAGAGTGTCATCTGGGTGAAGGTTCAGGGGACAGACTACTATGACTCTGCCTATGATTCACTTGTCTTTATCTAAGTTGGTACTATCCACCAAGGTTACCTATCTTACAAGGCCTATGAGTAGCCAGGCTTGGCAGCCTTCCACCAAAGCTGTTAGTTTACAGTAACTTCCAGCTATCTGTTTCAGTGTTTTTTCCACAGAGACCCAAGACTTGGTGCTAGCAGGCATGTATGTCAGGCCTATTGCTGATTTTAGGCCTATGGCTGATTTTAGGCCTTCAGTGTATAAGCAGAGCTGCCCCTGACAAAATGTCTTACAGCCTGATCTTACAGAGGCATTTTTCTTAGCTGAGATTCCCTCCTTTCAGATGAGTCTTGCTTGTGTCAACTTGACCTAAGTCTGGCCAACACCACCTCTGTGCTGGGAAGTAGATGTTTTCACTACCTCCTTCTCTGAGCTTGCAGTCCTGGTTTACT
The DNA here is from genome assembly GCF_004785775.1 of Grammomys surdaster. NCBI lineage: Eukaryota > Metazoa > Chordata > Mammalia > Rodentia > Muridae > Grammomys > Grammomys surdaster. Next base: position 2,632,284 of record NW_021620991.1, on the reverse strand, counting down.
AGACACATCAGCCTTGAACTCCACTCTTGGAAGTTCAGGTCTCTTTCCTTCAGCCCACGCTAGCCCACGTTAGCCCATGTTAGCCCATGCTAGCTCATGTTACCCCCTGCTAGCCCATGTTACCCCCTGCTAGCCCATGTTAGCCTCTGCTAGCCCATGTTGGCCCATACTAGCCCATGCCCTGGCACTGGAGCTCACCAGTGGTCACTCTCCAAGTTACCTCTGTTTTCTGTTGTGAACTCTGTTCTCCATTCAGCAATGCCAGCTGCGTTCCTAGGTGTTCCTGGAACAGAGGAGATCCTGCTAGACTCCCTAGACTTCTGTACCCCAAAATAGAACTTTTCTTCTGTTCTTTTATTTCTTAATGTGGAGTTTTCACCCATTACAGCCTGGTATCTCTGTGGTGTGGTAAGTGCCTTGTGGTTGGGTCTGCATCCTGTGGGCGGACCTCATTCTGGAGGTGAGACGTCCTTCCCTCTCTACTGTGGACAACCCATTCTTGGCAGTAAGTCCAGGCCCTCAAGTGGTTCCCTTTCTTATTTATGCTGGATCTGTATAGGCCTCCAGTCCTTGGTCCCATATTTTATAGGCTCATTAAAATTTTTATTCATTGTGTGCTTCTGTATCTGTGTAAGGACACACACACAACACAAGTGCCAAGGCAAACATGTGGAGGGAGGCCTGAGGGCGACTCACTCGGGTGGATCTCTCTTTCTACCATGTGTGTCTTTGGGATCAAACTCAGGTCATCGGGCTCGGCTGTGGACACCTTTACCCACTGAGACATCTTGCTGGCCCCATTTCCCCACGTTGTTGTTTAAACAAGATATCATGGAGCCCAAGCTAGGCTCTCTCAGTAGCTGAGGGTGACCTTGAACTTCTGACCCCTGTCTCTATCTCTGGCGTGACAGACACCCAAGACCATGGTCAATTCACGTGGTGTCGGGATTGAGCCCGGGTTCTCCCGCACACTAGGCCAGCCTTCTATCAATCAAACTTCATGCTCGGCACCTTGCTTTTCTTTTAAATATTTTAGGCTGTTCTCTTTCCTTTGATCAACTTAAATTGCCCTTTGATGTGTCTAAGTAGGATATGCTTTTAAATTTATATTTTTAACCCATCTTTCAGTTCTCCCGTGAGCCTTTTCCAGCGGAGACTGTCTTTCTTCTCAAAACTGTGACATTCTGAGGTTTCCCTGTCTCTCTGCTTCCTGTGTGGGGAGCCCCTGGTGTGGCGTCCACTCTCCAACATCACTGCCGACCTGTATCACACAGGAGTCAGTTTCTGCGTTTCCCATCAGGTCTTGGGTGCATCCTTTTCTGTTCAGTGTCTCTTGCTCTGTGGGTGGGCTGCCCACAAGGTCTGTCAGCTCCCCCCACCCTTCGTGTTTCCCTGTGTCCTCACATCCCATCCATCTTTTGGGATCAGGTCCCTGATTCCTTCCCATACTTGCTTGAGCCTGCCACGTGATTTTAATATCTGCAGCCATCAATCTGAAGACATAGATCTTTCTTTTAATTTTCACTTTAAATTCTTGCTGTCTGATCCGTGAATTCTGTTTTGTCTGGCACAGGCTGGCTGTTATGAAATAGCATGTGTGCATCTCAGATGCCTCTTCCTTGCCACCAGAAGTCTACTGTGTAGGCTGATAAACACATCTGCCAGATGGGGCAAAAGCCACAGCCCCATCTCAGGTCCCAGTCTTTGGTTCTGCTTGGGGTTATTTCCCCAACAGTGTCTTCCAGGGATGGGAGTTCGTCCCGCCACCCCAAGATTATTTTTTTTATGTGTTTTGCCTGTGTACATGTCTGTGTGAGAGTGTCAGATCCCCTGGAACTGGCATCACAGACAGCTGTGAGCTGCCATATGAGTGCTGGGAACAGAAGCCATGTCCTCTGAAAGAGCAGCCTGTGCTCTCAACCTCTGTCTCTCCAGCCCTGGGGATGGGAGTTCTAAGTGAAGATTCCTCAGGGTTGTGATCCAGGGTTACCACTGATTTCTCCAAGCTTCCAGCAAACGTCTTGTGCTCCTGCAGGAGCTCGAGCTACCTCATGGGTGGCTCTGGATTAGCCAGTGGCCTGCTGAGAGGGTGGTAAGGAGTAAGGATGGACAAGGAAGCCCCAGGAAGACCAGGTGTGGCTGCTGATCTCCACCCGTAGGCCTCCCAGGGAGGTAGGTTGTGCTGAAGGAAGCCCTGGTGGACCATAGTAGGAAACATATACAGAGGCCTCCCCAGAGGGTCTGAAGCTGTGAGTGGCCAGGACCACCACCTTCCAACCCTAAGGTGAAAAGATACTATGTTGCCTCTTCTCTAACCTTGTGCTTGAGTACAGGGTCACATGGGTGGTACAAAAACCGGAGTTGGGGAGCCAGTTGCCACTAAAGTTGCAAGAGAAGCCACGTTTGCTTGGCAGAGGGTGCCAGGTGTGTGGACGTTTGTAAGCTCCGAGGAACTACAGCCGCAGCTAGAGACCCTGCTCCAAACTTATCTATCAGACTTCACCTAGGGCCTCCTGGAGTTCAGGCTGCATTTCTCAGCAGCCTTTGCTGGTCTGATCACTGTGAGTGAGCGGAGATTCTAGAGTCCATGTAGGCGGGTGAGACGCAGGAAAGGCGCAGCTCTGGAGCACCAGGCCCTCTTGGTGATGTCTACGAGGGCAGGAAGTGTCAGCTGATGTGGATCACCCCTGGCTTGCACAGTGGACATTTCCCCCTCACCCCGTTTGGAAATCGGTTTTTGAACCTGTAACTCTTCTCTCTGATGCCAGACTCACTTCCATCCACATCACGAGGCAATCAATCTTTATTCATTTATTGATAACCCATTCATTAATAAATAATAACGCATTCATTAATAACTTAGTAACACCCTCCATCTTCGTTCATTCTGTCTGAGGAACGTTTATGAAGTGCCTGCTCCTTGGTTAGCTCTGCTCTGATGCAGGGTTCATGCTGAGGAACAAAAGGTAACGCACACGAGCCCTTGGTCTGTTAATACAGACATCCCTGTGTGATGCACACTAGTGCATGTATGTTGATGAGCATGTCTGTATAAGGACACACAAGAAACAAGCAGATTAAAGTCAGGTGCTGTGCTAAGAGGGGTTTCTGGGATTGTGGGGAGAGGGTGGCCAGGGAAGTCTTCTTAGTACATCTTATCGAGACGGAGGAGGCTCAGACACAGGAAAAAGAGCAGAGGAGCACTGGGTTGGAGCTCTGGGCACCTGTGGCTGGAACCAGGCAACAGACAGGGGTGGAGTAGGAGTAGCGGTGGGCAGGCAGGTAATGGAGATTTAGTCCGTGTTGTGTTGATATCGCCAAAGACCCCAGGTAACATCTTCTGCGTGTTCTTCTCCTGCATGCTCCTATATCCTGCTTTAGAGTTTGGCATCTAAGATTCACTGTGGGGGGGAAAGTTAGAGAGCAGAGGAGAGAAAGGAGAGGAGAGGAGAGGAGAGGAGAGGAGAGGAGAGGAGAGGAAAAGGGAGGGGGAGGGGAGGGGAAGGGAGGGGAGGGAAGGGGAGAAGAGGGGAGAGGAGAATATAGGGAAGGTCAGAAACACCTGGCTTTGAAGGCCCTCTGATCTTCAGTTTAAAAGATTCAATGAGTCAAGCCTTCCTTTTTGGGTCGAGTTCATATTCTAAATCCCAGCAAAGTCCAAGAAAGAGGCTCCATGGTCAACCCAGACAGATGGAGAAGAAAGGTCAGCTGTCAATGGAAGACATTCAGCAGCTTGACACATTTCCTTCTGTGAGCCTTGTAGCTCAGTGTGTGCTGAGCATTTAACCTAGTGATGTCGACAGTCCAGGGATCTGCCCACAGGCGCTGTGCCATAGCACTTGTTAATCAAAGTAACAAAATGTCTGAGATTATCAATTTATAATGAGAAGAGGTGGGATTTGGCTCGCTGTTATGAAGGTACCAGTCCCTGATGATTTTCTCTGTTGCCTTGGGCTGAGACACCATGAGGAGAGCTTATGCCAGAGGGAAAATGTCCTTATTGCCAGGAAGTAAAGAGAGAGAAGAGGAAGACACTGAAGTCCCACAATCCCCCAAGGACATGTCCCCAGTGACCCAGACCCTACCTTTTAAAGGTAACATTACCCCTCATTAGCACCACACTGAAGGTAAAATCTTAACATAGTGACTGTCCTAGACAGCTTTAGCTGTCATCTTGGCATAACAGATGACCAGAGTCATCTGACAGACAAGCCTCTGATGAGGAACTGCCTAGATCAGATAACCCACAGACATGTTTGTGGGAGACTGTCCTGTTTGTTAATTCAGTAAGTTCCAGCCCACTGTGGGCGGCACCATCCCTAGGCAGGTAGTCCTGAACTACACAGCAAAGCAGGCTAAGCAAGAGCCAGCAGACGAGTCTCCCATGATCTCTGCTTCCAGTTCCTACCTGACTTTCCCTCACTGATGGTCCATGCCATGGAAACATAAGCCAAATGAGCCCTTTCCTTCCCTAAGTTGGCTTTTGGTTTTACCACAGCAACAGAATTAAACCAGAACACATGGGGACCTTTGGGAATATTCATTATCTAAACTGTAACACAGTACAATTTAACCAATAGCAGCTACTTAATAACCATGTATTTTAAGAGTCTCCTGCTGTACAGACTGAGCCAGCTGGACACCCACGCACAGCTAAGTAAGTGCAAAGCTTCGAGGGACTAGAAGAACAGTTCAGCAGTTGAGAGTTTGCTGCTCCTTCAGAGGACCTGAGTTCAGTTCCCAGAACAAACCTTAGGTAACTACAACCGCTTGTAACTACAACTATTTGTAACTCTAGCTACAGGAGATGTGATGCCCTCTTCTGGCCTCTGTGGGTACTGCACACATACACACACACACACATACACACACATTTTTAAATACAAATAAATCTCTGAGGTCCTCAAATATAAACGAATATTCAGCTGTAGTCACTCCATAGGTTTTGCATTCTGTATATAGAGATTACTCAAATGATTCCCAATTCATTTAAAATGGATCTGATGCACGCAAAGCTTCTTGGTATGCACACATAAATATGCACAAGACTGGCGTGTGTGACAGTTGGTTTTCTCACAACAGAGACTTTGAATCTGAACTTGAACTTCAGCCTGTCCTGGGCTTTGGGAGAGAATCCGAGCTGCTGCTTCCTATCCTGTTCCCAGGCTCAGTTCTCTGCCATCTCTCTGTAATTCTCTCTGAAACTCTATTTTTTCCAAGTTACAAATCTGTGAAAATGCCCTCGATTCCTCCAGTCCTCAAGGCCAAACTTTGGCAAGATGATATGTAAGTGACTTGGCAGGGCAAGTGGAGTGGCTGAAGCCCGAATGCTGGAGTTCTGCTCATTAATATGTTGTTAAATAATTAATAGGTTTGTGTTTAATTGCTTCTGTGTATATAATCTTGCTTTTTTTTCCCCCTGAAAACCATCATTAATTTTCAGTTAGTTCCACTTGAAGTAACAAGGCCTAATGCTTCCAGTTGGAAAAAAATGAATATTTATGAATACTTGTGCTGTCTGAAGCTGGAAGAAAAATAAGATTATTTAATTCCTTAATGTTTAAACAGGAGGGGGAGGGTGTCCATTTTAGACTATGACAATATGTTTATTTGGTAAGATTAGCTATCTGATCCCAGATGATTTCTCTAGAGAGCTTGTTAAATTTATTTCAACTGAAAATCTGTCCTCGAGAATTTCAGGGTTCTGGAGGCCACACTCCAGACAGTGTTAGTTGGATACAAACAGACGTGGAACATTCTACATGGAATGTTCTTCTGTGGACAGTCACTGCATAGGCACAAGAGTGTGAGGCCAGCTGAGCATGTGTGTGGCACAGAGCCCTACCTCTATAAGGTTAGGGCTTCCAAAGCTCAGCAGCCATATTCTCTGCCTTCGTGTGGCATTGGGGAAAGGCTGAGAGAAGGAGTGAGGTCTGCAGCTGGTTTTTGCTACTTTGTGGGTTCTTCTTTTTCTCACCTCTTATCTCTCCTGGTTTTACTCCTTATCACTAGATAAGAGAGAAAGGACGGGGGGCAGGGGAGAGAGAGAGAGAGTCCCTGAATCGAATTCCTTCCCTTCTGTTTCTTCTTTGAACATGACTACTAAAAAACCACAACCAACCCCACTTAACAACCATCAGTCACCAACCCCATCTCTTGGTGACCCTAGCACTTATACACCCTCTGAAGAGTTCCCAGAATTCCAAGTGTCACACATTCTCAGAAACTATCTGCAGTTGACAGAATCACACCCCTGCTAAAGCATGAGGCAAATCACAGTTACCCGCTGTAGACAAGTCTGAAGCAGCCCCATACCCCCATGCCTGGGAATACAATGAAAACATATTCTTAAAATATTTTTGTGTGTGTGTTTTTTTTTAAAGAAACCAAAGTTCCAGAATTCTCGATACAGAGGTCCATCGAAACAGGAAGCAGCCCCCGCAGCAAATTCCAAGCAGAGAGGCAAGCAAGCATGTGGAATCTGAGGCCAGCCACACAGAAGAGATTCAGGAAGAGGCTCAGGGAGTGAAGGAGCCGCTATGCACATGTAAGGACAGAGTTTGTATCCTGAGGAGTCAGTAGCCCCAAGAGGTGGTCTATGCTTGGCATCCCAGCACTGGGGAGGTAGTGACAGGAGGAGGGACTAGAGAGATGGCTTAGTAGTAAAAGCACTGGCTGTACTTCCAGAGGACCCAAGTTTAGTTCCCAGCAAACCATGTCAGGTAAGATCATAACTACCTGTGACTCCAGTTCCAGGGAGCTGGCACACTCCTCTGGCTTCCTGAGGTACTGTATTATGTGCATACACTGCCTACCTCTCCATACACATAATTAAAAATAAAAGTAAATATAAAAAAATAATAGGGTAGAGAGTGATTGAGGAAGGCAGCTCTGGTCTTCACAGGCACCCATACAGGTCACACGCACCCACACATATCCTTGCATGTTTGTGCACACACAAGTGTGTGTAAAAAAATAAATCTTTCCTTTTCTCTCTTTGGCTCTTGTGTCCCCCCCCCACACACACAAAATATTTATTCTCACGAGGTATGATGGAGATTCTTGCCTGCAAACTTGACGTTAAGTGTGAAGACATAACTTCAGTTGAGGTATTGCCTCCTCAGACTGGCTTATGGGCGAGCCTGTGGGGCATTTTCTTGATTTATAATTGATGTGATGAGGCCTTGTCTACTGTGGGTGGTGCCACCTCTGGCAGGCATTCCTGGGTGGATCAGGCAGCTAGTTGACCAGAGGCATAGACAAGGAAGTCAGTACGCAGGCTTCCACCGTGGTCTCAGCTTCCGGTTCCTGTCTCCATTCCTCCGTGGTCTCGGCTTCGGGTTCCTGTCTCCGGGTTCCTGCCCCAGGTTTCTACCCTTGACTTCCTTTAGTGGACAACTATTCTACCACATGTTACTTTTGGTCAGTTTTTATCACAGTGCTAGAAAGCAGACGGTAACACTAGGTAACAAGGTGATGCAGAAAAATCCACTCACGGTGTCTTAGAAACAGACACAAAGAAAAGCATGCGAGAGCTGTTTGGCGATACACACGTCTCACAGACTCTTTTATCACTAGAAGGAAAACAAGCCCACTCCACACATGGTACCTAACCAGTAAACAGCTTAGTTTCACGTGTCTTTAATTACAAAACACAGAAACAAACAACCGCCACCATCAGCTTCCTGTACGAGCCGCTGGGACTCCTCTTCCACGGTCCTCTCGTGTTGCTGGCATCTGCGGCTCGTTCATCTCTCCAACACATCCTGGGACTCCTTTCCTCACAGCACTGTGTTTCTCAATTCATGTGTGCTGTTGTGTGGCTGCTGTTCGTTTGTTTCTTCATGGCGTATAATATCCCATTGTGTGAATAAATTGCATAGTTTTCATCCACCAGCTTTGCTGAGACTTAAGAACAAAAACAAACAATAATCAAAACAAAAATCTGAGCTACCTCACTCCTGGTGATCCTGGGATGAGCGTCTCGCATCTTTAAGATATTTTCCTGGGTGTATGTACATCGGGAAGTGTTTTACTGTGAACACATTCAGCGTTAAAGAACGGTGACTTTCAAAATGGCTCTGCGTGGAACCAGAGAGATGGTTCTATGACTAAGACCACTTGTTGCTCTTTCCAAGGACCCGGGTTCCATTCCCAGCACCATGAGGTGGTTCACAACCATCTGTGGGGCCAACTGCACGGAATCAGATGCTTTCTCCTGGCTTTCGTGGGTATCTGCTTTCATGTGAGTACACACAAAGATGCACAAACAAGATTTCTTTTATATTAAGACCAAAGTGACTGTGCAGATTTCCAGGCCCACAGCACCCTTGGCTCATTAAGCAGCATCTGCTGATGCCGTGGGGTGAGATGCCACCCTCTGTCCTGGTTGGCATTTTAGCAGCTTCTGAAGTGGATAGTTACCATCTTTGCTGATTGTAGAGGTGTCTCTGATCACTTTGGAGACAGGGTGGTCATGCCCACTGCTCTTTCATTATTACCCCATTTCTATTTTTATCTGTTTTATCCATTGCGTGGATGTAAAGGGTTTTACAGAGTCTACACATCCAAACCTCATGTTTTTAGTTACATAAGCTGGCAATGTTTTCTTTCTGTCTTTAGCTCCCTTTAGCGTGTGTTTTCAAGAGCGGAAGTTTTGATTGCAAAGCCACTAAAGTGATCAACCTTTCTGAAAACATGGAACAGAAGAGTTCTATCTTCAGACCCTTCCCCTAATCTCTGAGCACACGCATCCTTGGTGTTTAGTTTTAAATAATCTTAAGCTTTTTTTTTTTAAGCTTGTAATGCATTTGGAAGCAGCCTAGATTTTTAATGTAGACAGGCATCCCAGTTTGCCTTTTAAAATGAGAGTAACTGTTCGTTACTTAGAAGGAGCTGTGACCGAAATAACCGAGAACACAACTTAAAGGCAGAAGGACAGTTTTGCCTGTGGTGTGAGGACTCTGTCCTGGTTGTTTGACCCCAGGAGCTTGGGCAGAACTCCATGGCCACTGGTGCATGAGGTAGAAGAGGCTTACCGCTTGATGGTGGACAGGGAGCCAACTCAGGGTGGGGGAGAGACAGAGGGCCAGATTCAACCTTCAGAATCATATCCCCAGGGACCAGCTTGCCCCCATCAAGGTCCCGTCTCTCAAATTTTCTAGCGCATCTCATAATGGTGCTACCAGCTAGAGTCTAGGTGCTCAACACTTGATCCGGGGTCTTTGTTTCATAGATTCATCAAACCAACCAGGTGTGTGGGTCCCATCCATGTGAAGCCCGTCCTTACTGTTCTTGGTCTATTTCTGTTGCCGTTGATAAAAACACTGCCTCAAAACAGCTTGGTGTGGAAAGGGTTTGTCTGGCTTATAGGTTACAGTTCATCATGAAGGGAAGCCAAGGAGAGAACTCAAGGTGGGAACCTGGATGCAGGAACTGAAGCAGAATCCATGGAAGAGCATTATTTACTGGCTTGCTTCCAGGCTCATGGTCAACTATCTTTCTTACACAACCCAAGTCCAACGACAATAGCAATCATAGCGTGCTCCACGGGTGTGCCCACAGGCCAATATGACTGAGTCAGTTCTTCAACTGAGGTTCTCTCTTCCCAAGTAAGTTAAATCGACAGCCAAGATTAGCTAGCCCATGACCCATCCTCTGGCCTGTCAGTATTCTCTGCAGGTGCGTCTCTCACTGGGATTTCTGTATACCTTCACATTGGGAAAACTCATCAACGTCTGTGGCAGTGTTGGACTGCCTTCCTTGAAGTTTCCCCTTGGACAGCCTTCGATGCCGTCAGGACACGTCTTCTCTTCCATTCTTCATCTCCCCTGTTATTCTTGTTCTTTCACACTTACGCAGAAATCTTAGAATCAATTTGTCAGGATCCACAGAATTCTTATTAGAATTTGGATTAGAGATCGTTGCATCTGCAGACCAATTTTAGGAAGACTGACAGCTTTTATGAGCTGGGGTTTTCTGCTAAGAACATGGACATGTGGCATCCAAAAATAAGAATCTATTACCAAGTAAGGGTAGAAAATAACAACGCTTCTGAGAAAGACTTTTAGTAGGAATATTCTACAGGCAGACAGGGCCGCAAAACGAAAGAGGCTTAGCCAGAGCTCCTGCTCTGGCAGGGAAATGAGGAAACCTCCTTGAATTAGATACTTGTCTTACCGCCATGTCAAATATCTGACCAGAAGGCAGTCCAAGAATGGAAGAGTTTGTTTAACATGATGGTTTGAGAGAGAGAAGAGTTCATCCAGATGAGGAGGACAGGGCAGAAGTGAGGGAGTTGGCCCACCTTCCACAATCAGGAAGCCAGAGGGGGATGCATTCTGGTCCTCAGTTGGCTTTCTTTAGTTTTCCTTTTATTTCATCAGGGATTCAATCCTACATGTTGGTGCCTCCCTCATCAAAGGTGGCTCATCTCTCCCCAGCTAAACCTCTCTTGAAATGCCATGATAGAAATGGCCAGAAATGTGTCTCCTAGGTGGCTCCAAATTCAGTCACGTTGACTCTGGTAACTGTTTTTGTTGGAATTCTGCTAAATGTCTTATAATTACAAATCAGAGTTGATCATTGAGCAAAGTTAGGGTAAGAACTCTTGGGGGGGCAACGGAGAAGTATGCTTGATGGCTTCCTCATTCTCTGACCCATGCTCAGCTAACTTCCTTATGTAGATCAGGACCACCTGCCTAGGGATTGGAGGTGCTGCCCATGGTGGACCTGTTCTTCTTACAAGATCAACAATCACAGCAATCTCCCGAAGACACAACCACAGGCCACTCTGGGCAGTTCATGAATTAAGATTTCTCTGATGGCTCTAGCCCAAGTCAAGTTGGCAGTTAAATTTAAGCAAGAAGAGTACAAACCATCCTTCTGCTTGCACAAAAGTAACAATGACTGACAAGAGAAAGAGAGAGAGAGATGTCAGACCCAACAGTGAGATGGCTTCCTCAGAATGGGTCACTGAGGGAGTGGGAAATATTGATTGGAACATGCTGAGAGAAAATGACCGACCCTAGGAAAGACTGCACTCTGGGAGCAACAAAAGCAACTGAGTTTTCACATGCATCTTAAAGTTGCAATATATCGCATTGTAAAAAAAATGCATTTTACTATTTGTGTGCACACGAATGTGTGTGTGCACGCGTGCGAGGGTACCTGTGCATGTATGTGCATGTGTGTGTGCATGCATGTGTTCACATGTACCAAATGCATGCAGATGCCCACCAAGGTAGAAGAGAGTATCAGATTCCCTGGGGTTACATACAGTTGTGAGCCAACATGTGGGTTCCGGACCTTGAACCTGGGTCGTCTGGAGGAACAGCCAGAGTCCTTAACAGCTGAACCATCTCATTACATTTTAACACAGGTTTTAAACATACAAATGTCCATACCCATAAATTCCACATCTTTGGGTTTAAATGTCTATAGAAAAAGATTTGAAATACTCTTCTTTCCGTGCCAAGCACAAACACTCTTTTTTTATATAGTTATTTAGTCTTTACCAGGTGTGTCCAATATGCATCCCACAGTCTACACATGGCTACAAACACTATGAATACAGCTTGTGGGTCACAAGTGGTTGAATGCAGTCCAAACCATTAACTTACTTAAAACAGGAGGCTTTATTTTTGCAATTTCTTTTTGGCAAGTCGATAGTGCTGTTCCCAAATGAACTCTGTAGACAGAAGCAGTGAGCTGCAGCGTCTGCAGCTCGGATACTCCTGAAGCTCAGATATTCCCGAAGCTTGGATACTCCTGAAGCTCAGATAGTCCTGAAGCTCAGATACTCCTGAAGCTCAGATACTCCTGAAACTCAGATATCCTGAAGCTCAGATACTCCTGAAGCTCAGATACTCCCAAAGCAGTGCATTACAACACATTCTGCAGTGCTACATTCTGTGTGAGGTCTTACAAAAAATCCATGGATGACAGAAGGCACATGGGGAATTGTTTAGGTCATGCACAGATATGATGATATTTAATATGAAATGCTCCTGCATCTGTGGGCAATGCTATTTGCAGGGGCAGTAGAGAAGGGGGTGGGGGGATATCTGTGCATTTTAAACTTTAGCCTCAAATGTAGCACAAACTCAGAAATTCAAATTTGAAAAAAAATTGTCTATCCCAATACTGTATTGAGACAAACCAGTAGATATTCAAAATAGTAAAAATTACACCAACAGAAGATTTGTAATTTTCAACATGAAATCTTAATCCAATATCAAATAGTCTGTCGCAGAAACATACATGCAAGTAACACTACACAGACTGAGCAAGTTATATTCAAGAATATATATGTATATACATATATGCAGTGGCCACAGAGGCTGACTGGTGGTGGGAAGTTACAGGACAGTAAACTCATCTGTTTGCACCCAATTTAAAGTCAACTACTAGTTGGTTATATTAGGATGTAAATATGCCAAACTTCTGGAAGGAAAAAAAAACCCTAACAAACTAATACTGTTGCCATAGAAATCCCAAGGAAGGAAAAGGGAGCTGGGAGCAGTGTGGGATGAGGGACAATGCACCATAGGCCAGAGCTTCTCTCAGTTGTCCTCAGAAGAGGTTCTTCCTGTAGTTGGGGACAGGTTCATAAAGCTGGAGTCTCTCTGTGGGAACACCAGGACTCCTGCCAGGGGC
>NW_021620991.1:2579627-2614627 GCF_004785775.1 Grammomys surdaster | reverse complement strand
CCAAATCCTCTGCTGCAGGCCACCGTCTCAGATGCAGGGAGGACCTAACCTCTGAGTCAGGCCTAAGGACTGAATCCCAGAGCCGATGCACAAGGTACAGCCCTCCCCCACCCCCAGTATTTAATTGGCGCCGAGCAAAAGGCTGCAAAGAGCTCAGAGCAATTTGTTTCTCACAGTGACTTCACGCCTGCACCCAGGAGTCCAGAAATATCCGGATTCCAACCCGATCACAGCTTTGCAGGCTCTACACTCAACAGATGCCTTTGGAGTCTGCAATGTTTCCCACTGTCGGAGCTGAAGAAGCAATAAACAATAAGGCCTTCACATTTGCATAGCAATCGCACACTGCGCGGTGGAACGACTGTGCGTCTTTCCACCCCAGGATTCAGTGATGCTGGCTGAATCTTTGGGACGTTTGCTTACCATCTCCAGGATGCTATAGAAAGCAAATATTTGGACGACACGAACATTATTCAGTTTTAGAAGATTTTTTTTTCCTTCAGAAAAATAAATGTTACGTAAAGCAGATGGTGCTCTGGTCTCTGCTCAGCTCCTGAGCCTCTGTAATTTATTTTTACACTCTGTGTGATGCTGTCTTTACAGAAACCCCTTATGGCAAGCACAGATGTGGGAGAGGCTCTGGCCGTGCTTTCTTTCTTTTTCCTCCCGCCGATGAGGGACTGTACAGAAGAAAGCTAATCCCACTTTAGGTTAGCTTTCATATAAAAAAATAAAAACAAAAACAACCCCAAAGCCCTCGCAGTAAAACTCAAAGGGCTGCCTCTGTGCTTGGTCACCCCAGACTTCTGTAAGCCGCTGGGTGCGGGCGAGAGAGCGGGTGTTTGTTCCGGTCTGACAAAACTCCGTGTGTTTGGAAATTTCTGATATGACATGGGCTGTGATTTATGAGGCCTCTGCCATTTCGTACTTTGTCAGCATTAACTTAAAGTAAGGATTCCGTTGAGACGCACAGGATTTGTGACACGAACTGTAAATTTCAGGACCTACGAGCTTTATCCAATTTGGTTCAAATTTGTGTTCTGGGAGGTTTGGAAAGCGGGGTGGAGACAAAGGAAACTGAAACCTGGGCGAAGGCTCTTCTCTGAGAGTCTGAGCTTGCATCCTTCGGAGAGAGCGTGTAGCAGGACGTGCTGCTCAGCTGTGAGGAGGTGCATTTAATTTAATTTTGCTTCCATGATTATTGAAGAATGGTTACAGGAAGATTAAGCTGTAAAAGAAATGGCAAAGGGACGCAGCGATCCATCAATCGTGTGGGCTGCTGGGCAGGCACCTCGACTCCACTTCCTTCCTCTTCATTATTAATAAGAATGACTAATCGCAACCAGACTTCCCACGCAGCTCCGAGTTCCGCATCTCAAGGTCCTGTCACAGTATTAACCTCTTCACAAGTGAACCTCTGGGATTCCAAAGTTCAAGTGAAGAGAGCACAGGGGGTGAGCCATGAGTCTGCCAGGGACCAGGATGCACTAGAGTGGATCGCGTACCCTTGCCTAAGCTTTCTTGCCTCCAGACACAGTAGGTGCTGGACTCTGGTCCAAGAGGAACGCTCCACAGGCAGCCATAGTGGAGACAGAGTCAGAGGATCTGTCTGGGTGCCCTGTGCTTTCACTGCCCAAGTTTCTGCTGGCTTCACAGTTTGAGCGAGAGTGAAGGATGATGGGAGATTATGATCAAGGAAGTCCTTTACGATAAGAGGCATACACCTGGCAGTACTTAGAAGGTGACACCATAAATCCTCAGTTCCTATTTGCAGGAGGGGCAGCCTCCTCCTGCCTCATTTACACAGGTATCCTAAAGATCCGGTAGGAACCCGCAGAGATTGATCCTTCGTGGCTTGGCTGTCTGAGAGGTGAATGGTTCCATAATGGAGCCGAGAGATGGCCCAGACCCCTCTCCCCATTCCTGTATCTGAGCTGAGTGTAGGGAAAAAATATGGTAAGAAACCGCATTGAAAGAGGGAGAATATTAAAAAATTCTGAAGACCCCCAAATCAGTGTAAAGGGAAGCCCTTTTGGAATTATTCATTCATCTTTCTACCGAACCATCGATTTGTCTGTTAATCTACCCACACACCTCATGCGGGAAATACAGCTGAACATCTGTGGTGTGTCAGGCGGTATTCTCGGTGCTGGGATTAACATGAATGAAACTGTACATTGTGTGGTTCAGTTGGAGGGAGATAGTAACAGAACAGAGTAGACTGAGGCCTGTTGGGCTCTGTGTCCCCTGAGAACCTTCCTCCTGCCCCAGGGAGCGTGGAGGACCAGAATCTGCTGAGAAGCTTTAATCTCAAGCCATGTCTGCTTCTAGGCCTGGCTGGAGCTCAACGGGAGTCCCCAGGCCTACTCTTTGGAGGAATGGATCCTGTGCTGAAGCAACCCAAGACTTCTAAGCAGCCTTGGCTTTCATCCAGGACCTCTGCTCCCCGTCACTGGGGTTGGACTTACATCAAGGCTGACTCTTTCATGACTTTTGGGATCCCTTCCAAATTTTGTCTACTGGCATTCCCATTACAATCTAAAACTCTGCCTACTCAGTCCTGTTCTGTGTCTACTTGTTGAACCCAGGCAAATGAAGATGGTTTGCAGAAAAGCAAAGCAGGGGAGAGAAAAAGGGGGTCATGGCTCTGTGTTCCCAGTAGCTAGTCATTTGTGTATCTGAAGCCAGAGAGCTCTTAGCATGGATGGTGGGGGCTTGGCAGAGGGAAGAGCCCAGTGCCATGGGAGCAGAGCCTGCAAGGGGAAGGCCAGTGACCAGGAACAAGAGGCAGCGGGGGCCAGATCTGTAAAGGCTTTTAGATCATGGCAAGGAGCCCAGAGCCCTCTGGAAGGAAGCAGAAACCGTTGAAGGGTGTGAGGCAAGAGTGTAGCCATCACTCAGCCTCACCTCCCGTGGGAGTTATAAGGGAGATAGGGGTGACTTGGAGCAGGTGGTTAATCCCAGATATGAGGATGGGAGGGGTTTGGGGAGTCTGAATATGTCTGACAAATGGAGTCAGCCATATCCATGCTGGTTGCTTGTTGACTGACTATCGAAGAAGTCTCAGGACCCAACCACACTTATCCTTCTGGAGGACACTTAGGGAACTGTGGGCTTTAGAGGCCACTGTGATTGTTTGTGGAAAGTCTTACCAAGCTCTCCCTCACATATGATATCAGATGCTTTTCTTGTTGTGGTAAAAGACCTGACCCAAGCAACTTACAAAGAAAGGACTTGTTGAGGTTAGCAGACTGAGGGTACAGCCCATCATTGTCTTAGAAAGGGTTCCATTGCTATGAACAGACACCATGACCAAGGCAACTCTTATGAAGGACAACATGTACTGGGGCTGGTTTAGTTTCAGTTGTTCAGTCCATTAACATCATGGCAGGAAGCATGATAGCATGCAGACAGACACTGTGCTGGAGAAGGAGCTGAGAGCTCTGCGTCTTCAGGCAGTCAGGAGGAGGCTGTCTTCCACACCGGGTAGAGCCTGAGCATAAGAACCTCAAAGCCCACCTACACAATGACACACTTTCTCCAACAAGGCCACAACTTTCCACACCATCTCCAGTACACTGGGCTCTTCCACTGCAAATAGGCTTCACCAATAGCCTCTCACAGGCTCTCCTCATGGTGCCAAGCCTCAGCTCCTTTGCATGACCCCTTCAGGGCTGAGCTGTCAACTGCAACTAAGCCTTCACCTTCACCAATGGCCTTCCATGGCCTCTCACAGTGACAAGCCTCTGCTGCTCTTCATGACCCCTTCATGCCTTCAAAACCAGTACCACCTGGCTCTTAAGCATTACCAAGGACAGCTGGAACAGGAGGTACAACCTTGGCTACCTCTGGAACACAGCTTCTTTGTGCTCTCAGAAAACACTTCCCAGAAGATTTCACCTCAGTGATGCTGGTCTCTTCTTAATCACCACTAATTTCTTAGCTCCAGCTAACCAGCATCAATTGTCCCAGTAGTGTCTTCTATTTTTCACTCTAAAGCCAGAGCCACATCGCCAAAGTGGGTGAGTTCTGCTGCTTGCTGGAGCTGGAACATGGCCCCCTTGTTCTACTACATTGTCACCAGGTTTCTGTTTTCCAACTTCTTCACTGCTTAAGCTTGGCTGTCCTGCATCTTGTTCTGTAGACTGACCTTGAACTCAGAGATCTGCATGCCTCTGCCTCCTGAGTGTAGGGATTAAAGGAATATACCCCACACCTGGACCTAAGCCTTTTTTTTAACCTTTTCATAATATTTTTATACGTTTTGGATTGTAGTTCATTATACATATAGTCAAGTTGACAACTGAGAATAATTCACCCCTTGTCAATCTGACATATCATATCTCCTTATGTCCAAATGAAAACAATAACCAAGTCATAATAATGCCCAAGGTGATGGAAAACTCTTCCTTGTTTAACTGTAAAAGCATAAAAAATAATCAGAGCAGGGTAGGATCTTGCCCCAAGGTTACTACTCCCTTAATTTGTTTACCTCCTTGAACACTGGAGGTAGCTCCATTCTACTTCTTGGTGCCCCTTTAATATTTGAACCCACTTTATACTTTTCCTTTCTAAGCTTGCTATGCTTGATCAAAATGATCCTCATAAGAGTGAACCACAGGAGCCGGGCGGTGGTGGCGCACGCCTTTAATCCCAGCACTTGGGAGGCAGAGGCAGGCGGATTTCTGAGTTCAAGAGTTCGAGGCTAGCCTGGTCTACAGAGTGAGTTCCAGGACAGCCAGGGCTACACAGAGAAACCCTGTCTCGAAAAAAAACAAAAACAAAAAAAAAAAAACAAAAAGAGTGAACCACAGGACAAAGTCTAAACTTGGTTGTTTTGTGATCTCCTTTGCCAATGTAATTAATCGAAATCTCTTTACAGATTCTTTGGACAAGGACAAAATGCAGCCACATTCTTCACCAAATTATCTCATCAACAGTCTCTAGGCCACATACTAAAATGTTTCTCCTCTGAAATCCGTTGAGCGAGGCCTATAGTTCAAATCACTCTCAGAACCACTGTCTTCCATGCTTTTACTAGTGTCCCCATTAAGCCCCACTTAAAGCACTCCACTACTTTCATAAGCAAAAGTCCCAACATCCACACTCCTTCAAAACAAAAACTAAAGCGGAAATTCTTCTAGTTTCTTTGGAAAGTCCATTATATTAAATGATGTTTTCCTGGGGCACACAGGTGAAAGGATGTTTTGTTGAAGCAGACACAGGTGAAAAGATGTTTTGACATAGCAAACCTCTGAAAGGACTCATGATGAAGGTATAAGCATGACCCCACAGACAGTGGGAGATGAGCACTGAACATTGGTTTGCTCTCCCTCACTATTCTTTGATAAGACAGGCATGTATTGTTTCACCTTACATAGCGTTGTTGAGCTCAACTTGTGTTAACGCCACCATTGAGAAAAACTCACCCATGATCTCCTCATGAGGTTCCTATGGAAGTTGCTACTTCCTCGGCCTCACCTCGGGCCAGTTGGTGAGCCTGGTGGTTTCTTCAGAATTGAACTACAGTTGCTGGTTCCAGTCTAGCATCCACCTGCCTAGAGCACTGGTCTGCAGTTGCTGAGATGTATTTGGTGTTTGCTACTGGACTAAACTGCTGCCAAAAAATATCAAACTCACTCCCAAAGAATTATTGCTGAGCAGGTCCACTTCCCCCATATCCTAATAACTTTTCACTTCCACTTCCTCTGCTGAGTGGTGGGCTAGAGGAGAGTTCACCCTTATTAAAAGTAGGTTTATATGCATATAAAAAACAAAAACCAAAACATAACAACAACAAACATGTCCAGGTCTATCACAGCAATATCCCTGTCCCTGGTACCAACTTCTGTCTTAGTTAGGATTTCATTGCTGTGAATAGACACCATGACCTTGGCAACTTTTATAAAGGACAACATTTAATTGGGGCTGGCTTACAGGTTCAGAGGTTCAGTCCATTATCATCAAGGCAGGAAGCATGACATCATCCAGGCAGACATGGTGCTGGAGAGGCAGTTGAGAGTTCTATAATCTTGATCCAAAGGCAGGCAGGAGAAGACTGTTTTCTGAAGGCAGCCAGGAGGAGGCTTTCTTCTGCACTGGGCACAGACTGAGCATAGGAGTCTCAAAGCCCACCTACACAACAAGGTCATACCTACTCCACCAAGGCCATACTTCTGAAGAGTGCCACTTACCATGGGTCAAGCATATTCAAACCACCACAATCATGGTGGTGATGGGCATGACAGCACTGGCTTGAGACAGCCAGTCGCACTGCTTCAACAGTCAGGAATTGGAAACAGAGATGAACACTGGTGCTCAGCTTGCTTTCTCTCTTTTATTTGTTCCACAACCCCAACCTACAGCATGAGTGTGTCTTCTATCTGGATGAGTCTTCCTGCTTCAGTCAACCTAATATAGATAATTCCTCAGACATGCCCAGAGATTTGTCTCTTCTGTCGTTGTAGATCCTATCATGTTGATGATTAAGATGACCCATGTTATGGACGCAAGAGCACATCATACAAGGCTAGAAAGGCTAGATTGTATCTATCAGAAAGGCTAGATTGTATCCATCAGAAAAGCTAGATTGTATCCATCAGAAAGGCTAGATTGTATCCATCAGAAAGGCTAGATTGTATCCATCAGAAAGGCTAAGATTGTATCCATCAGAAAGGCTAGATTGCAGCCATCAAAAAGACTAGATTGTATCTATCAGAAACACTTTGATTCTCATCCTGTCCCTACTTCCCTGCTACAAGCCTGATAGTTGAGAGTGAATCCTTCAGAACAGTCACGTTGATCAAGGGAAGCATATATAATATCACCCACACTCTGGTGCCACCTTCCTCTCCAGGCTTCCTAGTGTCCACCTTGTAGGAACAGCTAATCAACTCCTTCACTCCTGTCTCTGCCTTGTGTGCACAGTTCTAACTGTGCGGTGACACAGCCTTCCTTGATGACCCTGGATGGAAGCCACTGCTCTCCACTGTGACCTCCTGTCATTACTGTCTGAATAATTCAGTTAGCAATTAATCATGCCTGCCCTTAGGTTATCTCTTTGCTCGCTGTCTACAAATGACATCTGAATCACTTATTATATAGTTCTTCATGTTCATGTCCTGCTTTCCCTCCGGCATGCTGAGCTTCCTCACAGCATGGTTTTGTCCCACCCAATATGGTGTGACACGGGACAGGGAACAGCTGTGCTATGGTTACGTCTCATCCTCAGTTGGCTGCTGTGAGACCATCAAATCAGTCTGGAGTCATCAGCAATTACGGAAAAGTCAAATCAGACATGAATGCATCTACTTTTGATCGTGTGTGTGTTTATGTATGTGTGTGCATATGTATGTGAATGTATGTGTATGTATGTGTGTATGAATGTGTGTATTTAAGTGTGTATATGTGTATGTGTGTATATATGTATATGTGTGTATATACATGTGTGTATATGTATCTGTTATGTATATGTGTATATGCATGCGCGTATGTGTGTATGTGTGTGTGTGTGTGTACTAGTAGAATTCAGAGGGCAATTTTGGGGGTTATTCCTCAGATGTCTTCCACTTTTGATTCAAGACAGCATTTCTCAGTGACTTGTGACTTCTCTAAGTAGGTTACACTCGATGGCCAGTGAGCACCAGAAATCTGCCGGTCTCCCACCTCATCTCAGCATCACTGAGAAGGCCTGCCACCACACTCAGCTTTTTGACTTGGTTCTGGGCTTTGAACTCAGGTCCTTGTGTTTGTGAGACCAGTGTTTTTCTGGCTGAGCCATCTCTGTAGACCCAGATGGATGTGTTTTAAGAAGCCTCATCCATGCTTTGTCTCAGTGGCCTGCCTTGCCCTGCCCCTGTGAACAGGCTTTTCACTGCCCTGTTCCTGAGGCAGGAACTATTTTAATCTTGAGGTACTGGAGAGAACTGCATGCCATCTGAACCGATGCTGCTCCCTTCTCTCCGCTTCTCCTTTGAATTATTGAGCTCGGAGCCCCTGCTTAAGGCTCAAGTAGATCATTCGCTTCCTTCTTCCAGAGCCTGCAGAAGGAGACATCACAGACACCTGGTTTAAGGGAGACCATACTGAGAGATGAAGAGAGGAGACAAGGGGAGTCCATCTCCTCAGAGGTCTGAGCTGAGGTGAAACATCTCAGGGGATCTGGCAATGCCAGCAGTTGAAGGGAAAAGTCTGCCTCAAGTCACTTTCCTTGGTTTTAAGTTATGTTTCTGGTATGGCTGTCCTAAGACCATTAGTGATAACTAGGTGTTAGTCCCTCAGCTGCCCCAGATCCCTGAAGGCTTTGCTCAACTACCTAAGAAATATTTTCTTAAAATATAAATATGATATACACTTGGAGAGGTGGTTACTAGAAGATAAGAGCTGCCCCAGCTGGCCCTGTGCTGCCCCCAGCTAGCCTTGTGCTGCCCCCAGCTTGCCCTGTGCTGCCCCCCCAGTTAGCCTTGTGCTGCCCCCAGCTGGCCCCTGGGCTGGCCCCTGAACTGACCTCAGCTAGCCCTGTACAGCCCCAGCTAACCCTCTGCTGCCCCCAGCAAGTCTTGGGCTGCCCCATCCAGCCCTGAAGCCCACACTGTGAGTGGATGGAGCATCCGCTCTTATGGTTGTAGGTAAGGGCATTGTCTTACCGTTTTCCAGCAGGATCTGGGTTTTCAGTCCAGCTAAGAGAGAATACAGGGAAAGAGGTTTGGAAAGCTCAGGGAGAAATAAGTGAGAGATAAAGACACAAGGTAGTTGGAATGGTTTTTTTTAGCTTCTAGTTCCTTGGTACCTAAAGTCCTATGACCTGTATCCCAACTAACAGAGTGGGACAGAAGTCAGAGCTGATATTAGGGATAGGTGGCCCCTATCTCTGATAGGTTTCAGGACATGGTTGCAAACTTTAACAATTCTGGGTGGGCTCTGGCTTCTTCTCCCCAACTAAGTTTGACTACGTATCCCTGGTTGGTCTTACCTTTCTCACCCTATTCGCATACACATTCATCCATGTTGGAGCCCAGTTAGCACCCTATAAACTTGGGCTTTAGAACATTCATCTTGGACAACTGCTGCAGAAACCAAAGGAGGAGGAAGAAAGAGTTGGTAGTTAGTCGTAAGACTTACTTTTTTATTTGTTTATTTATTTTATTTGTATGAGTACACTGCAGCTGTTTTCAGGCACACCAGAAGAGGGCATCAGATCCTATTATAGATGATTAAGAGCCACCATATGGTTGCTGGGAATCGAACTCAGGTCCTCTGGAAGAGCAGGCAATGCTCTTAACCTCTGAGCCATCTCTCCAGCCCTAAGACTATTTATTTTTCAAGTCAGTTTTCCTATGTGCTCCAAGTGAGACTTGAACTCAATATCCTTTTGTCTCATCCTCTTGAGTTTTGAGATTGTGAGCATGAGCTACCATGCCTGGTCAGTTTCAAGATTGATTGTGTATGTGTGCATGCACGTGTGTGTGCATATGGATATGTGTGTGTGTGTGCATGTGTGTGTGCACATGTATATGTGTGTGCATGTGATGCATGCGTGTGTGTACATGCATGTGTGCATGCATGCATGTGTGTCTGTTTGTCTCTGCATGTGTGTGTATGTATGTACATTGTGTATGTGTGCATTGTGTATGTGTGCATGCATGTGTGCATGTGTGTGTGTGTGTGTGTGTGTTGCAGGTACATGGGAGGCCAGAGCACAACCTTGGCTCCCTTTCCTCCGGTGACATGCACTTTGTTGTTTGAGACAGGGTCCATTGTTGATCGAGAACTTATCAAGGTTGCCTGTCCAGTGTGTCAGGGAGCTTTGTCTTTGCTCTCTTCATGCTGGGATTGCAGGCACAAACTGCCATGTCTGGCTTCTTAAGGCAGATTCTGAAGAAGTAAAGGTAAACTCATAACTGAGCTGTCACTCCATCTCAGAGTTAAGAGATCTCAGTATATTCCTTAAGCTCTGCTGCCTTGGTCTTGTGCAGCGGTCAGCAGAGAGCATGACCAATTTAAGGATGCTGGAAGCACGGTTGCCTTCCACTGGGACCTCCGTGGAACAGTAGGCATGCCGTACAAAGAACCATCCTCAGATGCCCTGTGGTCTGCTCGCTCCACCCTGTTGATCCCTCCCTCGAGTGTGGGTGCACACACTGAACCTCATGTCCATGGGATGGCATATGACAAAGGTGAGCAGAAAGGTGAATCTAAGTCTTTAAAGAAGGTCTTAGCTTTCTGGAATTCAGAGGCTCCAAGCAGGGACAACTGTGTCTTTATGTTTGGAGCTTTGGAAAATAAGGTGTCTATAACTTTAATTTTTTAAAACCTTATTTTTAATGATGGTTCTTAAATGCTATAACCTCCCTTCTAGCCCACCCCCCCCACCAGAGATAGTGGAAAAGAAAGGATATGGGGGAAGTGGACCTGTTTAGAAAGGTTCTTTGGAACAACTCCTGTCTATGTTGTCTGGAAATTGGCAATTCAGTTCACAGGTTGGCAGCTGCAGCTCCATCCACTCAAAGCACCTCATGGATACAGGTGTTTTGTTACAGTATCAGCAAAACAGACCATATAGATTTCTTCAGGAACCTTCCTTTCTTTCCCAAATGGCTATCTGCAGGCACTCCACTCCCTCAGAGGCTAGTTTGAGAAACGGAATACAGACTTCATATACCAATGCCCACCTAGAGCAGCAGTGTGGCTGGTCAGGGGGCAGCTGGCTTCTTGCTGCCTGCTCCTTGAGGACTAAGTGTCACCATGAGCCTCGCACACAGGGGTCCTACCTCAGTCATCCTGAGCTGAATTGCACAGGGTCAATGGGCTGGAAACGCTGGTTGAAACAGAAGTTGCCCCTTGCTGAGGTTTTCCACCGCTCATGTTCCGCTGAGCTCCAGTAGCGGCATGTAATTGGGGTTAGATGGGGTCCTGCCCAGCGAGGGTGCTTGAATCCTCAGCTCCGTCAGCTGAGATAGAGAAGGGAATTTTCATGTCTGCTGATCTTATCGGATTGAACCTGGTGGATCTTCTAATGGGCTCACAGCTCATCCTGCACTGCTGCAGCTCAGAGCCACTGGGACTTGGAAACTGGAGGGTGCTTGGGTCTGCAGGCCTGGAGCGCTGGGTGGTGTTGGTTCATTTGCTTGCTAGTTGGCATACTCACAGTCGGGTGGATTTGGAATGGCCACAGGGCATCTGTGCCTGACTTGATTATATCTTTAAACAAAAGGGCAGTCCTACCAGCCACTGATCTTTGAGCCCAGACAGTATCTGATTTGGAGGCGTGATCTCTTTCGAGAGAAAAGCGAAATGAAATCAGACCAGGGAAGCAGGAGGCAGATGGGCTGGACCCATGGAGAGCAGGAAATGAACCCAGTACAAAAGAGCTTCTTCCCAGCCCTGTGCACCAGAGCTCAGAGCCACAGGCCCACAGCCCCATGCCTTGTGCTGACTAGGAAAGAGTTCATCTCATTCTCTGAGTTTCTGCTTAGACTGCTGTCCTGATTTGCCCTTATTGCTAATTTAATAAAACTTGATGTCATCTGGGAAGAGAGAGCCTCAGTTGAAGACTCTTTCATTATTCTGGCAAGTGCACTTCTCTGTGGGGACATAGTTTTGATAGCTACTTGACATAGGAAGGCCCTGCCCACCGAGGGAGGCACCAACCCTAGGCAGGTGGTCCTAGGCTTTATTTATTTATTTATTTATTTATTTATTTATTTATTTGGTTTTTTGAGACAGGGTTTGTCTATGTAGCCCTGGATGTTCTGGAACTCATTCTGTAGACCAGGCTGGCCTCGGCTCTATTACAACGGTAGCAGAGTGTGAGCCAGGGAGCGAGCCAGCCAACAGCAATCCTCCAAGGTTTCTGCTTCTAGTTCTTGCTTGAGTCCCTGTCCTGACTTCCCTCTACAATGAACTATGACAAGGACATGTAAGCCAAATAAAACCTTTACTCCCAATGTTGTTTTTATCACAGCAACAGAAAGCAAACCAAGACACCTGGGAGCTAGGAATTTCTTTCTGAGGTGCAGACTGGCAGGCACCAAGGCCAGTCAATAGAGACTGGGAGCTCAGCAGGGGACTTACAGGATTGCACTGCACAGCATGGGCACTGGGAACGTCTGAGGAAACAACTCCACATACACACTTGCACAAGCACACATGCATGCACAACCATTCACACACACATGCACAAGCATACACACATGCACAGCACATACTTGTACAAGCACACACATGCACAAGCATGCACACACTTGCACAAGCTCACACATGCACAAGCATACACACTTGCACAGCAAGCACATGCACAAGCACTCACACACAGACACACATGCACAAGCACACACACATGCACAAGCATGCACACACTTGTACAGCACACACATGCACAAGCACTTCACAGACACACATGCACAAGCACTCACACATACATGCACACACATGTGCAATACATGCACAAGCACAGACATGCACAAGCACTTCCTTTTAACTCTCCTGTTAACACATCCATGGAGAGCCTCAGGGAACCAATGTTTGTCTGCACTTCCTGAGAGAGCAGCTTTGAACTCAGTGTATAGAAACCAGAGCTCCTGGAGGATTTAACCCAGCCCCATACCACAGGAACAAGACTAGCATCTCTCTGCAACTGAGGGTAGTGCAAGGCAAACATCTCTAGAGTGCTGCTAGCTATCCCCAAGCTGCCCCCTGCTCTCTCACATCCCGGCAGTGGGGCAGTTTTCTCTGTTCTGGCTTCTGGGTGTAGATGTGGCCTCCTGTGGGAACCAGAGTTTCTCTGGGAAGGAGGCGGCTCTGGACCATTGCAGAAGTCTGGTACCACAAGCCCAGTTCTGCCTGGGCACTTCTGCATCTATTGCGAGGTGGAGATAAAGACAGAAACCCAAAGCCAAGTCTCACAAAAGGACAGGATGCTTTCCCTGGCCAGTAGGAAACTTAAGAGAATTCCCATGTCCAACATTGCAAGATTGATTAACCCATTAGCAGCAAGCAGGGCAGAGTCACAGGTCTGGCGGCTTTGATGCAATCTGAATGGGTTGTAGAATACCAGGCAGGTGAGCTTGCCTGCAGTTTCGTGATCTCCACTCACCTCCCTGTGCTCCATTCTGGTTCTGAAAGTGGATCTAACTTGCTTTGATTGACAAGGCCTGAGTCATAGGTCTGTCTGCATCTGTATTGGGGTAGAGGTTTTCCATTGAAAAAGATATAGATGGTGGATAACCTCTTTCCCACCACAGGGAGGCAGAAAATGAATTTCTCCTGCAGAAAATTAAGAGGAAGAGAACACTAGTCAAGCAAAAATAAGAGATGTCTGCCGTGAACCTGGACCTGGTTTATTGCACTGTCTCAAGTCCTTGGGAATTGTTCTTCCTCATCTCTTTTATTAATCACGCAATTAACCCTCCTTTTCCGTTATTTAACGATGTCCCTGCAGCCTTAATTGCTTTCTGGTCACTGCTGGTTATTAAGATGTTCCAATTTCGTTTAAGACTTTTTATAATTATGAAAATCTTTTCAAATTTTGACTATCGGTAGGCCAGACCCTCACGGGACAAACTCCAACGCACACCTGTGTCTGGCTGTGAGATAGGCTGCTGGGGCCACCTCTGTCCTTCCCCCCCCCCCGGGCTCTAAAACCTCCTTAGTTATGGACCCAAGAGAAAGGGAGCAGAGGAGGGTGTCACTGCAGAAGCTACCGTCCCCAGACAGCAGAGGTGAGCTTCCTCTGGTGATGGATTGGTTTCCCTGGGTCACGCCTATTGGTGATAGCCTCTGTTGATCGGTGGTCCCTGGACAGACTGAGGGCGACTTTCTTGGGGGTGACTTTCACAGTTGTTACATCAGCCTCATTTCTGAGCATGGATCAGAGAGTAAGGCAGGTCCCCATGCCTATGTAACCACTATGATTTCATGGTGCCCAGGGCGCGTTAAGGTCTCTCAAGCACCATCAGGGCTGTTAGGGCCAAGACAGAGTAGAGACTGCTCAGCTTCCTTCCCAGGCCTGTTTCTATCTTGTGCCATGTCTCAGTACCATCTCTGTTGCAGAAAAAAAAAAAACTTAGGAGAGGAAAAGGTTTATTTGGCTACTAGGTCACAATCCATCATGGAGAGGAAGCCAAGGAGGAGACACAAACAGGAGTCAGTCACATGAAACCCACAGTCAAAAGCAAAGACACTGTGCATACCCTTGTTTGATTGCTAGTTTGCTTGAATTTAGCTTTCTCCATTTTTATACAGTTCAAGAAACCCCCCCCCCCCGCCTAGGGATTGACGCCTCTCACAGTGGGCTTGAATGATGACACTCCAAGATGTGTGGGACTGATGACTATAAGACCCAAGAGAGCAGAAGGGGTCAGAACTTAAGTTGAGATACGACAATAACCACACGTTATCGGATGGGCTCTCATGCTCTCTGGATCCATGTAAGAGGGGGAGACATGACTGAGAGAATGTAAGGAGAGACGCTATGGTAATGGGTGGAGGAGCTGATAGAGGAAGAGGCTCGAATCCCAGGAGAGCAGACAGCTTCTAGCAGCTGGAAAAGCTTCAGAATGGAGCCTCCAGAAGAGACCTCAAGTTTTCAAGCTGCCACTGTGGACATCTTATTTGGGATCTCTGACTTCTAGGAATATGGGGTGATTAGTCTGCACACTTTCAAGCCACCAAGACTGTGGTGGTTTGTTCTAAAAGTCTCAGACATTGAATGCCCTCTTTGTGTGTGTGTGGTGTATGTGACTGTTCTCCTGTTTGTGTGTTTGTGTGTGTGTATTTGTGTGCATTGTGTGTACAGTATGTGTGTATGTATGTGTGTATATGTATGTATATGTGTGTATGTGCAATATATATATACATATATATATGTGTGTGTGTCCATTATGTATGCATCTATGTGTATGCAGTGCAATGTGTGTATATATGCAGTGTGTGTATATGTATGTGCAGTGTGTGTATGTATGCAGTGTGTGTATGTATGTGAAGTACATGTGCAGTATGAATATATATGTCTGTATGTATGTACCATATGTACAATGTGTGTATGTGTGTGTACAGTGTGTGAGTGTAGTATGTGTATGTGTGTGCAGTGTGTGCATGTGTTTGAAGTGCATGTGCAATATGCATATATGTGTGTATGTGTGTGCACTGTGTGTATGTGTGTAGTGTAGTATATACGTGTGTGTCATGTGTGTAGTGCTTGTGTATGTGTGTGTGTCACAGCTTTTGGCTTTTTTTCTCAGCTGTACTCCAACTTTGAGACAAGGTCTCCCACTGAAACAAGAGTTCATGGATGGGCTAGACTACTGGCTGGTCAGAGCTCCAGGGATGCTCCTCTCTGCTCCCAACCACAACTCCACATCTGGGATGATGAGCGTATGCCACCATGCCTAACTGATTATGTGCATTCTGGGGACAGGAATTTATATCCTCAGGCTCCTGAGGCAAGTAGGGTCTGTGGAGAAAGCCTTTGTCATGTGTGTGTTTTGTATGAGTACGAACATGTTGTAGTCGTCGTGCAGAAGTCAGAGGACTACCTCCTGTGGACGCCCCCACCCTCCAGCATGTTGGAGAGAGGTCTATTGTTTCCCTGCTGTGTAAGTCAGGCTGGCTGCTCCACAGCTTCTGGGTATTGCCCTGTCTTTACCTCCCTCTCCCCGGAGCAGCACTGTGGTTCCGAAGTCAGAGGCCATGTCTGCTTCTGCGTGTTCTGTGGTTCAAACTCAGGTCCTCATGTTAGCACAGCAAGCTCTTTACCCACTAAGCCATCTTCTCAGCCCCTCAAGATCCTTGGCTATAACTGAAGATTTCTCACATGTATCATGTGGGAAGCATCATGTGAGAAGCGTCATGTGAGAAGCATCATGAGAGAAGTGTCATGTGAGAAGCGTCATGTAAGAAGCGTCATGTGACAAGTGTCATGTGACAAGTGTCATGTGAGAAGTGTCATGAGAGAAGTGTCATGTGAGAAGCATCATGTGAGAAGTGTCATGTGAGAAGTGTCATGTGAGAAGCGTCATGTGAGAAGCGTCATGTGAGAAGCCTATTGAACATGTATGTTGGCTCTTCCAGTCCCGAGGACCCCGCTTTGATTATCATCTACAAAGTATGAATGAGGCAAACATTACTTATCTGTTTTCAACTATGTATCTTTTAGATTTAACTGAGATTTTTATACTTGCATAGAATGTACTGTGACCAATCCCATTCCCTCAACTCCTTCCCTGTCTCCTTTACTGTTTCTTTCTAACTTCAATTTCATGTGGGTGCACACACATCCTCTCTGTGTCTCTGTCTGTCTCTGTGTCTCTATCTCTCCTAGTATCTCTGTCTGTCTCTGTGCCTTTGTCTGTCTCTCTGTTTCTCTGTCTCTGTTTCTCTGTCTCGGTCTCTCTCTCTCTCTCTCTCTCATTAAATCTCAGCTGACTCCTCTTAGCACTGCCTGTATAGGCATGGGTGTGGGGCCGTTCACTGGAGCACAGGCAGCCTTTCAGGGACGGCATCCCTGAAGAAAACTGACTGCCACCACAGCAGCCCTCAATTGCCAATAGCTCCTCGGTGAGGGGCGTGGCTTCATGACCTCCCCACCCCCCAGCTCCACATTAGGATTTAAGATAGTCCTACACTGTAGCCCAGGCTAGCCTGGAACTTGTGGCCATGTTTTGCCTCTGCTTCCTGGGGTCCCTACAGACATCACTAAGCTAGGTGTCCTTTGCTTTTGAGCACAACTGTGTCCCAAGGACCAGTGTCACTGAATGTACCCAGGTTTTGATATTTTGGGGGGATGCTAACACCTGAAGTCAGCCTCTATGGAAGCACTAAGTAAAATCAGCGCTGATGCCAGTTAACAGGCATCACCTAGGATCTGCCTGCCTCGACTGGGCAGAACTGGAAGATGAGTTGGCCTTCACTGGGGCCCAGACTCTCCATCCAGAGCTGAGACTTGAGACTGTCCCTGCTTCTCTTCTTTGCTCAGCCATTCAATAGCTGTCAGTTGTATTTTGCACTCTGCTCTGCTGAGAGATGCCAGGAGAGTAAAAGGTAGGGACAGATGATACTTTGGTGAGTGGCTTGTGGGCCACTGAGAAAGGATTCCTGGAAATCCCCTCATGAAAGCCTTAGAAACCTAATTGATTTAATTACAGGATAGAAGGAAGGGAATTACCACACACATGCCAGTGGGGCACCCAGATGTCACTTTGAATCATTGTGCCTCCTGGTAAACAGTTTTCAAGTCAGAAGAAAGGGAGAGTTTCAAGCTTAAACCAAAGCAACTCAGCCGAAAGCAGATGCGTCTCTGACACTATGGCAACGCTGGCTCACAGTCGCTGACGTCCCCAGAGAGGCTGTGTTCAAGGTCAAGTTGACAACGCACTACACCATGCGTTGTGCAGATTGACAACGGGTGACAGGAAGCTGTGAGCCAGCAGTTCCTCATGAACGGTGAGGGTGGCGTTAACGGGCTTTCATGCTTTTGAAATCCATTGTTCCAGGAAACAATCACTTGCAGGGGCTGGGCTAGATTCTGAAATAGACTTCATGGGTTTAGAGTCATATATACATATATGTGCACTTACATGGATACATGTTTCCCCCAGGCAATCCAGTCACAAAGAAAGAAGACCAGGAAAACACATTATTTTAGCAAATGCAAGTGGAAGCTATGAATCATTATCTGACATGAAATCTTCATCTCTGTCACCTTGACCTGTGCCCAAGGCCTCAGTTTCTCATTTCCCTCTGAGTGACTCCTTCAGAACTCGGCCATGGAGACATGTGTTGTCCCACGAGGCTCACAAAGAAGCCACGAGATTGAGATGACAGATCTGGGAGGAGTTGGTTTTTCACTCAGCTCTGCCCATCATTGCCCATGGGATAAACTTGCTCAGCCAATGAAAACTCGTCTTTCCTCGTGTTTAATCTAGGATAGCCTCTAAAAGACAGAAAATGAACAGAAGGCATGGCTCACTCGGTAATGTGCACACCATGGAAGCAGGAGGGGCTGAGTTTGGATCCCCAGCATCTAAAAAATGAGTCTGGCCTGGTAGCATGCAACTGTGACCTTAGTGCTGAGTGGCAAAGAGTCATAGACCCTGCAACTAATGGGCCAGCCAACCTAGCTGTATTAGCAAGCTTCAGGCTCAGTGAGAGGCCCTGTCTCAAGGTGAAGAATGACAGAAGAAGACACCAGGTCTTGACCTCTGGCCTCTTCATGCGTGTAGACACACACACACATGTACATGCACACACACACACACCACACACCACACATGCACACACATGCATATGTGCATCCCCACACATATATATACATATATAACACACACACACATGCACATGTTCACCCATACATGCATACGAACACCATACAACACACACACACATACACACACATGCACAAGATGAGAGACAGAGAGACAAACAGAGACAGAGATAGAAAGAAGGAAGGAGGGGGAGAGAAAAGCATTCTGGGTAACATGCTTGTACCACCACTAGTAGCAGTCCTAAGGATGTGAGCCCAGGCCTGATGTGCATCTCTTGTGTATGGGGAACCACTTGCTTGCACACTCTGGCCTCTTAGATGTTCCTAGCCTTAGCTGTTTTCATGGATATGGATATATTCTGCTCTCCTTCCATTTCCAGCATCCAGCTCAGTGTCTTGCTTCTGCCAAAGGAAGGTCTAGCATTCAATAATGAACTCCTGGGCTGGAGTTCATTCTGTGCCCACTCTGCACACTGTAAGGACCTCTGTAAATGTGGGACAGTGGGAAAGATGCCAGATAAGCCCCAGACCTGCTAAAGCCTAATATTAATTTAAGTAGAAGGAGATAAGACAGAACCTCTATCTGAGAGACCACAGGGGTTATCTTGTTCAAAATATTCTGTTCTGTTGTGTTCTACTAGGAAAGAAAAAGATAGAGAATAATCTCTCTCCACAGACCTTAGAGTAATTAATCGGCCAGAGATAAGAGAAAGGGGTTCTGGGGTGCTAGGGGTGAATGATCTCCTCACAGAACATGACAGAGCTCAGTTCAAACAGAATGATAAAATAGAAGCTCCAAGAGAATTCCGCCACTGTTCCTCAGAGGGACTTAGTGCCTTGCTGAGATCCAGAACATGACCTGGGGGTGGAGAGATGGCTCAATGGCTAAGAGCAAGTACTGTGCCTGTAGTGCTGATTTTGTTTCCCAGGATTACAAGGGAGCTTACAACCACCTATCACTCTGGTTCTAGAGGACCTGATGCTATCTTCTCACTTACATAGGTACCACATGCATGTAGTGGACACATATATGTGCAGGCAAACACTCGCTCAGCTTAGAAGAGGTGGCTTTGGCTGAGCCTTCAGTGCAGTGTCCTTTGGCACTGGGGGGAGGTGAATGAGTTTCTGATAGAACTGGGAGATCCAAGGCAATGGGAGAAGGCTGTCCTGTCCCTGTTGTACATATTTATTTAACTTTATTTTATAATGCATTGATTGGGGTGAGGGTGTCAGATCCCCTGGAACTGGACTTACAGATGCAGTGTATGTGCTGGGAATTGAACCCAGGGCCTCTGGAAGAGCATTCGATGGTCTTAACTGCTGAGTCATATCTCCAGCCCCAGCAGGCTGTCCTAAAGTGATTCATTGGACACTACGATAAGAGGAGGGGAAGCAACAGATGCAACTCACTCGTCTGATGTTCTTGGACTGGACACACATCAATGGCAACTGCACAGGGTGTCATATGTAAACAGTGAGGGATCTGTGGTGGTTTGAAAACGCTTGGCCCAGGGAGTGGCACTATTAGGAGGTGTGGCCTTGTTGGAGGAGGTGTGTCACTGTGGGGATGGGCTTTGAGAGACCCTCCTCCTAGCTGCTTGGAAGCAGATCTTCTCATGTTTGCCTTCTGAACAAGATGTAGAACTCTCAGCTCCTCCTGCACCATGCCTTCCTGGATGCTGCCATGATCCTGCCTTGATGATAATGGACTGAACCTCTAAACCTCTAAGTCAACCCCAATTAAATGTTGTCCTTATAAGAGTTGCTTTGGTCACGGTGTCTGTTCACATCAGTAAAACCCAAACTAAGACAGAGCCAATCCTTTCCCAGTGAATAGACATTGTGTCTTCAGTAAGTAGACATGGTCTCTTTCCAGTCAATGAGTGAGCATGCTCTCTTAACCACCATATAAGTGGATATCATATTCTTTCAATATGTAGATATGATCTCCGCAATAGTGGAAGTAATCTCTACCCAAGGAATGGATGTGGTATCTCCCAAGAAATGGACATGCTGTCCCACTCAATGAGAGGAGGACATGGCCTTCCCTACTTCAACATAATCTCCCCCGGTGAGTAGATACAAACTTTCCATGAGTAGACATGATCTATACACAAGTGGATGTGATCTCCCTATCAGGTAGAAGATGATCCCTTCAAATGCATGTGATCTCCCCAGAGAGTGGTCACAGTCTCTCAGTGGTGCTCGTGATCTCAGTGAGTAGTCACTGATCACAAGCTCTCAATGGTGCCCTTGATCTCAGTGAGTGGCCACCTACTCTTTGCCCTTATCATGGCGCCTCTAGACAGAACACAGTCTGCAATCATGTCACCACACCGAAGGCACACTGAAGGAAACTCTGATGAAAGTGCAGAACAATCTGGTAGTTGGCTGAACTCATCAGACACAGAGAGCCATAGAAGACACGTAAAAGGCAGGAAATCACCGAGGAGAAAGCCAGCAGTGGGGTGGAAAGGGGTCTCTGCAAACTTCACAAGCACTGTTTGGAGGCTTCTGGGAGGCCAGACCACCATTTTTGAGCCATGACCAGAGCCAGAGTATGGGTGAAGGAGCTAGAGGGTAACAGGGAAGGGGAGAGGAAGGAAGAGGAGGAGGGAACAGGGAAGGAAAGAAGGGAGAAAGGAAGAGAAGAAGGGAGGGAAGGAGGGAGGGAGGGAGGGAGGGAGAAAAGAAGTGGGAGAGGGGAGGGGGGAGGGAGGGAAGGAGAAAGAAAGCACCTGTGTCAGAGGCTGAATGAATCCAGTAACCACCCTCCTCTAGCTGGGGCTCCTGTGAGAGTCTGAGGGACTCGGCCTCTCTCACCCCCTTTTCTATCTCTCAGTCTCTGTCTCTCACTTCATCTCCCACCCCCTCCACTCTTCGTCTCCTCCAGCAGATCTCTCTTGTCAAGGTTCTGGAGGAGAACAATGACCCATGTCATTCCCTCACAGTACGTTTGGTCTGGAGCAACAAGAAGGGAATACACAGGTAGTGGAAGCTACCGGGGAGTGGGGCAGGGGGAGCCTGGCATGAAATAGCAGGAGACAGAATGCATGGCTGAGCTGTTGGTGACCCCTCCAGAATAAAGGAGAAGACCTTAACTCAGAGAGTGGGACGCCATGCTGGAGAGCGGCCTTGAAGGGGCAAAGCTTGGGGAGCTTCTCTGTGGTCTTGGTCTTCATCATCTCTCAGGTAGCTCCTCACCCAGAACTGTGACTAGGGAACCTGCATGCTTGCTCCACAGGGTCAGCGCAGGGCTGAGTCCTGTTTCCACCCTCGCCCCAGAGAGATGTTCCTTGCAAGCCTTGGGGACTGTCCCCAAGTGGGTGACCTGGGAGCTGAAGAAATGTTCTTTGTTCATCTCCAGCAACGTCATCCCATGTATCCCTGGTTAACGAGGGTATAGATGCCACTGAGCTGTGTCTCCCTGGGCCTGGGAAATCCGCATTGCAAGAGCTGGGCTTGGCTGGGCTCTGGGCAGCCCTCTCCAGCTTACAGACCAACTGTGCAAGTAACACATCAACTTCACTGGGGCCACAGGCTCCCCAGCTGTCTGGAGTGTGCTCTGACCTGCACACAATTAGTGGGTGAAAGATTCATCTCTCTTTTTCCAACCTTTTTCCCTGGAGGGCTATCAAGGAAAAAAAAAATTCTAGAAGACAGGTCTTCCTGAGCTTCAGTGGGAAAGCCTTGTAAAGATCGATCTACAACGGTAAAGTCACAATCTATAAAGAAATTATAGGCCCAGGGGACAGGATGGTGGGAGTTGCTGGAGAAAGATAACACAACATCGTGAGAACACAAGACACTATCAACACTGCACCTGCCATGGGCAGCTCCATCAGGAGTCCACACATTGGCCATTTGTCTCCGTTCCCGATCAGTGGCCTTGAGCGTGTTACTTTAGCAAGACTGGTTCCTCTTGCCTGCAAAGGGTGATTACGCTGTGGCTGCACTGTCTAGTTAGAGAGGAATTCTCTTCCCAGGACTGGATTGTGCTTGGACAACAACCAAAGGACTCCTGAACCAGAATAGGACTGGAGGCTCTCACAGGGACTTAGGCCAAACCCTCTGAAGTCCACCAGAGATGAGAACAGCTTCCTCTTGGAGTGGGAGATGAGATTACCAGTTCAGGGAACTGGAATCCATCTCTTGGAACACTGGGTGAAAGAAAGCTTCAAAGTGAGATGAATTTCTCTAAATGGACAGACTTATCAGGAAACAGCAGACATGTCATAAAAAACCCATACTCCTGTGTCAGAAAGTGCCCAAACTCTTCTAGTTAGGAAAAATGTCTATATTTTGTTGTTTCAGGAAGTACCCACTTTCTTCCCTGTCAGGAAGTGCCCATTCTCTCCTGTCAGGAAGTGTCCACTCTCTCCTCTGTCAGGAAGTGCCCACTCTCTTCTCTGTGA
Source organism: Grammomys surdaster (assembly GCF_004785775.1). NCBI lineage: Eukaryota > Metazoa > Chordata > Mammalia > Rodentia > Muridae > Grammomys > Grammomys surdaster. The sequence goes on along the minus strand of NW_021620991.1, from coordinate 2,591,953 downwards.
GGAAGTGCCCACTCTTTCCTCTGTCAGGAAGTGCTCACTCTCTCCTCTGTCAGGAAGTGTCTACCCTCTGTCAGGAAGTGCCCACTCCCTCTTCTGTCAGGAAGTACCCACTCTCTTCTCTGTCAGGAAGTGCCCACTATCTCCTCTGTCAGGAAGTACCCACTCTCCCCTGTCAAAATGTACCCTCTCTCTCCTCTGTCAGGAAGTGTCCACTCTCTGTCAGGAAGTGCCCACACCATCCTCTGTCAGGAAGTGCTCACTCTCTCCCCTGTCTGGAAGTGCCCACTCTCCCCTGTCAAAAAGTACCCACTCTCTCCTCTGTCAGGAAGTGCCCACTCTCTCCTCTGTCAAAAAGTGCCTACTCTCTCCTCTGTCAGAAGGTCCCCACTCTCTCCTCTGTCAAGAAGTGCCCACCCTTTCATGGAACTCCCCCATTTCTTCTGTGAGTCACCCTCACCTCAACCTATTCTTAGGTTTACACATTCAGGCACATACTCAGACTCCAGAGACCCCTCCCTCCTTCATTTACCTCAGGTCGTCTTCACTTCTCAACACCTCTTAACTCTTGAAAACATTGTCTTACTGTTAGTGAAAACCCCACAGTGATTCTTCTGGTTCCAACTATCTTCACGTGCCCACTTGCTCAGACATTCATTCATTCATACAACAAGTAAGGATTGTGTGTCCTCCGTATGTCACACCCTTGCTTGCAGGAGCTGTTAGAAATCCCCAGAGTTCCCTACACAATTCTTAGCAATCTGATGTGCTTAACACGCATTTGAAACATTTGCTGAGGGATTGGACCTGTGTGTGCTTTGGTTTTACATTCTGATTGTTTATAAGCATTTATTGTTTCTGAGACAGGATCTCTTTATGTAGATCAAGCCTGGGACTCATAATTCCCCCACAGACTCAGCCTCTGAGGAGGAGGGATTACAGGGCTGGCCACAAATGCCTAGCTAGAAACATTTTAAAGGAAGCACATATATGTTACACCTACTCTGCCCTGTGTATACCAGACAGTTGATACAATGTAACAAACTGGGCAGAAGAACTCTGAAGTCAATTAAGCCCGTAAAATTCCATCAGCTAAATTAGCCATTGTTATTTCCTACAATTAAATTAATCAGAGGGGTGGCGTGAGCGATCAGTGGTTAGTACACAGCCCTCGCCGCCCCTCGAGTCACTGTTTGCCATGAAAGGTCAACTATTCTGATATTCCCACATCTCTCCACTCATTATCTGACATGATTAGGAGCAAAGACTCTGATACAGATGAATATTTAGCATTCTGGTCCGGCCTCTTCTCTGCAAGGTTATAAATGCAAAACATTTGAATATTTCACACAAGGCTGCATCGGACTCGAGCTGTGCACTTCCATCCGACAGCCACCGTCTTTGGAGGATGCTTGTTATCAGTGCTGTGTCAAGGCCCCCGTTTCAGTGAGGAGTCTGTCACATTCACCTCATCTCCTGTGTTGCAATCATAAACTCCCAGGAATGGAAAAGGAATTCCAGATACTACTGAACACACTGGATTATTAGAATGAAGGCAAGAACAGGGCGGGGCCTGGGAGTCACTCACGGGCACTGAGTCCAGCCTTGTACACTAGGGTCTGACATGAAGCAGAGGCTGGCTTGGGACCTGTGCAATTGCTGTGCTCACAACCATAGCCACTGACACCCTTCTTCTCTTTCCAATGAAAGCATAAACCTGCCTCCTGACACCTAAGAGACTGGGTGTTTATTGTGGAAAAAGACTGTTGTTGCTCCAACTCTGGTCTTGCAAAATACCCAGCATACTCTACAGGCACTTGGTCACTTTGATGGGTAAAGGGATCAATACCACATCCTTTAGAAAGGCCACTGACAAAGGATTCCCATAATGAGGCTCAGAGCAGCCAGTGCTGCTCTGTTAAGATGACGAGGGCTCCTGCTTTCCATTAACCAGAGGTAGCTGCTTCTTGAATGCCAACATCTGAGAACAGGATGATCTGTAGATTAAAGATGTTTGCTCCAAAGACACCTCTGATCTGTGAGGAGGTATTGGGAAGCTTGGCTATATTGAGAGTCCCGAGGCACCGGGCAACTCAAACTTACGTGTCTTGTCTCTACAAGTCAGGTTTTAACTCTGTTGAATGTACTGCAGTTTAATCACTCTGTGAAAAAAAATCTCAAATTTCTGATCACTAGCATTCATAGATGTTGTCAGGACAGCCCCAGCTTCCTATAGGATGGAGTATGCATGTGTGTCTTTCCCTAAACATTTCCACATCATTCAGCAAGACAGATTCTTGCACTGGCTCTGGGCTGTGTGGTGGTTCACAACAGCTGTCAGGGTAAGAATATCCCAGACACCAAAGAGACATGCCTCTGGGCATATCTATGAGATATTTCCTGGATGAAGTTAACTGAAGTCCCACCCTGAGTGTAGAGCGTACCATTCCAAGGATCTGAGTCCTGGGCTGTCTGAAAGGGAGAAAGCAAGCTGAAAACTAGCATCCCTCTTTCTAGGCTTCTAGACTGTGGATAAAATGTGATGACCAGCTGTCTCATTCTCCTGGCAGCATGCCTCCTCGGTCACGATAAACTGTGACCTCAAATAGTGAGCCCAACAAACTCCCCTTATCTAAGTTGCCTTGCTCAGGCATTTTTGCAGAGGCAAAGAAAACACAGGACAGGTGGGGATGCCCAGCAAGCTGACCCCTTGTTCTTATTTGACTCAAGTGGTAGCTTAAAGTGTTAGAAATCAAAATGCAAAAGAGTTCACTTAGCTCTCATGGAAATCCAGAAGCCTGGAGCTTGGAGTGAAGGGCAACTCTGTACATCCACATGTGAGGTGATTCTCTGGTGGGAAGCTTCATTTCCTACCAACCAGGCTGTTAAGCCTGTATTAAACACTTAGGGGGCTATAGGAGAGTGAGAACACCCAGCACTTACACAGGGCTGGACAGAGCTTCTCACCAGGAGACTGACTAGAAATGTTATCTACAGTGTCTGGCCACATCGTTATTAAGGGTTTCCTCACAATTGTGGGAGATCATTAGCTCCAGCCTGCACGCTGCTGTGCCTGGTCTAACAAGCTTCAAAGGACTGGGAAGGTCTGAACAGTTTCTAACTAAACTTCCGTCTCCCAACATGTAAACCTCAGTATCTCCAAAACTTAATATCAGCAAGAACGTGACATGCTAGGAGGAAAAAACCATAACTAAAGCTGACCCAGAGTGTATGGAAATGATAATGTTACCAGACAAGGAGCTTAAAATAATCACATACTATTCTAGGATCAGGACATAGAAGATGAGTTTTAAAAGACATAATTTCTAAGGAAGAGTGGAGCCACAAATGCACCTTATAACTTAGAGTCCATTAGAATCTGCAGATGAAGCAATTGGGAAATTTGAAAATGTAATAAAGGATTTCTGCTTTAGTTTTATTTCTGTTGTTGTGTTAAAATATTTGGACAAAAAGCAACTTAGGGGAGAAAGGGTTTGTGATAATTACTCTAAAGCAGGAAAGTCAAGGCAGGAGTTTGAGGTGGCTGGTTATGTACCTCATCGAGACACTCTTCCAGGTTGACAGTTAAAACTAACCATTAAACATTCAAAATAAAACACCCAGAGGAAAAATAAACCATGAAAAAGATAATCTATGAGTTGCCTTGTAGATGTATAATGGGAGACCAAGAGGAAGAGAAGGGAAAGAAAGAGTCAATAAAAAACAGTAGGCAAGACATGTTCTCATTTGGTCAGAACTCTAAACTTTCAGATGGGTAAGGTTTAGCCAAATAAGTGAAACACAATACACAGGAAACTCGTGTTGACCAAAGTAATTCAATAATGACACATTGTAACCAATAATGACATATTGTAACCAAGATGTTCAGAACATTCCCACTCTAAACAAAAACTCCTAAGAGTAAAAGAAGATGGAAAGACTTAGGTGCAGAGAGAAGTTAAGGGTGAAAGCAGATTTACACTCAGATGCCATCAAGCAAGACAGGGGAAGACAAAAGATTTATCACAAAATTTGTGTTAAAGGAATTGCTTTGGAAAGAAAGAAAGGAATTCAAATGGTGGAGAGCACTCAAAATATCTTTTATTACTTTCATCTTTTATAATAAAGTCATCACAAATAAAACACCAGTGGCAAGTTGATAGACTCAAGCTTAAGCCTATCAACAATCACATTAAATGTAAATGGACTAAGCACACAAATTAAAAGGCAGAGACTTCACTATCAAGAATGGATTGCTTAGCCTGAGAGGACCACCAGTAAAGCACTGTGTGTCTAGATAGGTAGACTGTGCCTGAGATGGCCCCCATCTCTGTGTCATAGAATCTAGGTAGGGAGCAAGCCTGAGACAAGCCCTGCCCAGTGCCACTCAGGCTGAGGTCACCCTTATCTGGTGCAACATAGCATAGTCAGGGCATAGACCACTCCTGAGATGACTCCAGACACCCAGAGGCCCCAAGCATCCCTAAGATGAGCAACTAAATAGTGAAGAGATAGATGAGAAAGAGAAACAGAAGGATCTGTGCACAATGAAAAGAGACAGAACTAGAGACTTGAGGGTAGTGAGGACAGCCTGATATGAGGAGCCTGTGGTGTCACTTGAGACCATGGTGAGGTCCTGGCATGTGCTGCCAGAAGGCCATGTCTAGGTCCATGGCTCTGTAGTAGCATCGGTCTGTTACCACTAACGGCCGAGCAGATGTTCCTCTTCCAGGATGCTGCCTAGGGCCATTTTGATGTATGACCTCTGTGCAGAACTGGCCCCACCCCTCACCTAGGCATCATGAGAGAGCTGGCCCTGAAGGCATTAGAGCAGGAGAGCTGTTCCTTGACAGCTGCAGCACCTGGGAGAGTGGGCCCTGCATCTCACTGGGTAGCACAGTTGAGCTGGCCCTGCAATTTGTCTGCTGTGTAGCGGTGAGAGCAAGGGAAAGATGCTCTCCTCTGCTGCCCCCTTGCTCCTTGCTAACTGTGGCAGGCAGGAGATCTGGCTTCATCCCTCACATGGCAATATTTGGAAGAGTGGCCTGGCACCTCTAGTGGGCAGCACAATAGAGGGTAGCCTGCTGTCATAGGTGTGGGTGATCTAGCCCCATAGACATGAGAGCAGGAGAGCTGTTTCTGCCCCTTGCTGGCTGTGGCATTGGGTGAGCTAGCCAGGGCAGTGCTGGACAGCTTGCCCTAGTGGTGAGAGTGCAGGAGAGCTGGCAGACTGACCAGCTCAGCTCCCACCCAGGCCCAGATCCAGGATTTTGAGTTGGCCCACTCTAACATCTACCCCATTGATGAACTGCTGGAGTGGTGAAGGGACTGGTCCTACAAATCCAAAGATGCCAGACCTCCATGACACAGATCGACGATTGGGTATCTGAGAGGAGTCCCTGTGAGGATTCCGTACTGACAGTGTAGCAGATGCCAGAAACCTGGAACCAGACCAATGACTCAATGCAACGAGCATTTGCAAGCAAAGAAGTGTGGACAAAGGAGTACACTGTGGGACACACTGTGACACACTACAGCTTCCACAGTGAGATTTTTTTCTTTTGGGGGGTGGTTTGAAAGGATGGGGAGATGAGTGGGATTGAGGTACATGATATGAAATCCAAAAAGAATCATTAAAAAGTTAAATAATAAATAACAGCCACAAAAGGACTGGGCAGATGGTGTGGTCTTTCTCCTGCTCATCATTGTTCTTGTGATCATCTATAGGTCAAAATAACTCAAATGCACACGTTGAATGCACACCTCAAATGCACAGCTCAAATGTAAAACTTGAATACACACCTCAAGGGCACACCTTGAATACACACCTCAAATGCATACCTCAAGTGCACACCTAGAATGCACACCTCAAATTTGCATGCATTTTGTTCAATGTCAGCTATGCCTAGGTTAAGAGTTGCACATGAAGTCATTCAAACATTTTTTCTGATAATTCTGTAGTTTTAAATTTTGTCGAAGAGATAATAGGTATCTATCAGGATTCTCCAAATGTTCGTATATTGAAGCTTCTATCCCTCTGTGACCGTGTCTGGAGACAGGATGTTTTCGGAGGTCAATGGATTGGTTAGATGTTAGAGTGGAACCTAATACCTAAGAGCCTAATACTGATACTTACTAGAGTGGATCCATACGACTGATCCTGCGAGGACAGGGAGACCAGCAATGGTGTACTCACACACAGAAAGGCCAGGTAGGGTGCAGTTAGACAGCATGCTCAGCAAACTGGAGACACTAGCCTCACAAGGAACCAAACCACTCACAGCCTGACTTGGGCCTTCTCCCTCTAGAGCTCTGAGAAAAGATATTCATGTACTTGAAGCCACCTGCTGTGGCATTCCTGATGGCAGCTGAGCACTCTTTCAAGGGACTGTGGTCAGTTGCATTTGACTGATGCTCACAGGTAATTCTCAAAGGTGGCCGAGATTGTAGTGCAAGGGGCCAGGCCAAGGCAGTACCTGGCTGATGCTAAGCAGATACTCACTCCGACCCTTCTGTGGAGGCTTGGTCAGCTCTCTGTACGTTCTCTTTTGCTCTGTATCCAGGAAACTCATTCTGTAGCAATCATTTGAGCAAATTAAATGCCAAGAAAAGATTTTTTTTAACTTTCATTCAGGTCAACAAATATAGAACTCTTGCTGTACCTGTTCAGAAGATATGTGTGGTGGACACAGACATTTGTCTTAAGACTTGGCCTGACTGATGTTCAGTGTCCAAACCCTATCACGATATAGACACCTGACCTCACTAAGGAGGCTGAATTATAGCAAATTCCTAAATTTCATGTTTACTTAGAATTGTGTTTATAAGACAAGCAAATACTTTATCTAAAAACCTCTGAACTCTTTTTGAAGGCAAGCAGGTTTCCAAAATGATTGCAAAGAACTCAAGATGCATAATGGAAAAGCAGGTTCATTCTGAGCCTACGAGCCAAGAATAATAAATGTGGATGTCATTGAACTGATTTTTAATTAAATAAGCTGTGTAGCAATGTCCTAAATTGAAACATTTTATCCTGTAGGAAGGCTAGATACAATTTAGAAGCCAACAACTTACAAGTCCCAGGAAACCCCTGAAACATAACAGATTCACAAAATACCCACCAGGTTATATAAGCAGTACTGTTGACCAAAAGAGACTCTCAAAACAGTTGAACTGCCTGCAAGTTACACAGAAAAGTCCAGGCTTCTAGCTTTTGTGAGCAGTCACCAATGCTGGGGTGGGCTTTCCACCATGCAGCTGCCTTTGAAACATTGCTGCTCCTCAAGTCACCCCTCCCCTATATTTCTGTGTCTGACACCAGCAAATCCAAATTGTTTCATCAAGTCATACTTAAGAAGAATCATTACTTTGTTCTATTGTCAGCTTTTTTTAACTGGGATGAACATACTTATTCACTTCTCCAGGGACGTAGTGTCACAGAATAAGGTTTTTAAATAAGAAAGAATATCATGGAATATACCGAATGTACAAAACTTTCAAAATGGCATGATAATATTAAGATAAATGCCCAACACTCAGAGGATTCATTTTTAAACCAAATCTCAGCAAGAGGGCTATGGTTTATTGAGAGGCATTCTGATTACTTGAATTTGTTCTTTTTATATTTTATTAAGTGTGTGTGTAGGGGGTTGGGGTATGCTCACATGAATGCAGGTGTTCATGGAGACCAGAGGTTTCAGATCCTTTGGAGATCTGCAGACTTCTGTGACCTCCCTGGTATGGTTACTGGGAATCCAACTGGATGCCCTGGAAGAGCAGCCAGTGCTCTTAACTGCTGAGCCATCTCTCCAGCCCTTGTTGAATTTATCCCTAAATGCTCACAGTATCTTCTGGAGGCTTCTGCAGTGGCTACACTGTGTCTTGTTGGTCATAGTTCCATTCTGCCTGTGGCATGTTGTTCAACACAAAGGGAGCACCTGCTAAAACTCTACAGGAGTAAGCTTTGAAATGTCAAGTTTTTTTTTAAACCCATCCAAGTAATTCCACAAAGGGTCAGATGGAGAAAAGTTGGAGGCTGCCACTTTAATATTTTATGCCCAGAGAGTGGCATTTGTCATCTAGGTTCGTGGATCTGTTACATTGTTTCCAATGAAGATGGTCCTAAATGAATGTTTAATGACAGAACATTGTGTCTCTGCAGATTTAGAAACTGCAAATTAGTCCGGCCATCTCCATCCGAAACATCTGTCTGCTTCCATATGTGTCTTTCCTAGATGGAGAGAGGTGATCTTTCCCCGGGTCCCTGCAGATGTGTGTTCCATTTGGTAGCTCCTTAAAGCCCTGCTCTGAATCCTAATGGCACCTGAGCAGTTAAGCTCTGCAAAAACGAGCCAGCTTGATTTCCGTATGGCTCCAGCTTGACTCGCTGGGTAGCTGACATCTTTGTGGATAAGTTGTGGAGACATGGAAGCCTCCTGGCTCTGATACCCAGCAAGATGCCCACTCAGTGCAGAATGATAGTGGGCCTCCTTGTCCCTTGGTGACCTGAAAATGCTGTGAACGAGCCCCTCTCTCTCCGATGTCTCAGCCCACCAGTCAGCTCAGATTTCCTTAAGGCAAAACCTCAAAAGATAAAAGTTGGAACACAAGACACCCTGTCATACACACCAAGTAGGAGCAAGCGAGTTTTCTTTAAAATTCAAAATTCACTTTCAAATGCGCTTCCTATTTGGCAAATCACTTCTGGCTCATTCTTACCGCATACAATGTAATACAAAAAAAAAAAAAAAACAAACATTTATTTGATGTGACAGTGCCCGTGATGTCCTGTCTCATCCTATGAATAAACAGTAGCTTGCGGCAAAGATAAGGCACCGCTTACACTCTAATAGGGACTGGAATTATGGCAAAATCCTAAATGGACGGTACTTATGGTAATTAGTAAAAAACCACTGACAGAAACAAAAGTCCTCTTCGAGAATAGCACCATCCAGCCTTCCGCCTTCATTATGACGGGAGAGGCTCATTCTGCAGAAAACAGGCTTTATAATTTCTTACTTATCTCCACACAAGGGGAGGGCCCGCAGCTGCCACGGCATCTGCATCCAGACTGCTCCCTGGGGGCTCCCTGTCCCCACCCACCGTACCTGCTGCTGGGTCAGCCCTCCTAGGACCATGGCAGCAGTCTCTGCTCTCTCTGCTCTCCTGTGTCTCTTGCTCAGGGAAGCTTCAGGCCTCTCTTTGGCTCTGCCTTCTGCTCATTTTTCTGCAGTTGCTGTGGTGGGCTTCCTGTCAATCTTACTGCAATCTGAATAAAAGCCAAGCACATCTCTGTGATAAAAGAGAACCCAGAAGGCCCAGCTTCGGACTTAATTTTTCCCCAAGTGTCCCTGGCCATTTCGTCTCGACCTGTTGCTACCTGCACACCAACCATTTCTCAGCCCGGCATTCAGCCAGCTGGCGCCCACTTTCTAGCTCTTCTCCATGGGATTCCTTGTTTCTTTATTGGATTCTTGGTATATTTCCTGGGCATCAACCTTCCCACCACAGCTCTGTGTGACCTGGTATCTGCCCCTAGTGCAACATGTATGTAGTATGTATGAAGTATGTATGTAGAATGTATGTAGTATTCATGTAGTACGTGTGTAGTATGTGTATAGTATGTATGTAGTATGTATTGCAAAACAATCTTTACAGCATTGATAAATGACAAGATGCAAATGGAGTCTTGTTAGTACCGGAGTGTCCCCTTGCACAGATGTGTCAAATGTCAACACCTCAAACAACTCCCAGAAAAACTGAGACCAGCAGACGGCCAAGTGCCCTGATGGCACAGAACCCTGATACATTCTCTCATGCACTTTAAACTGTCTGCAGGTCACCTGCCTGACCTGGTACAATCCAATGTCTGTGTGCCAACTGGGGTTTGTCAACTCGACATGAGCTAGGGTCACCTGTGAAGAAGGACCCTCTATCTATTCCTCCCTCAGTTTGATCTGTGGGCATAACGGTGGGCACTTTCTTGATTGACAACTGATGTGGGAGAGCCCCACCCACTTTGAACAGTGCCAGACCTGGGCAAGTTGGTCCTGGGTTTGTATAAGAAAGCAACTTGAGCAAACCATGAGGAGCAAGCAACATTCTGTCATGGGCTCAGCTTCGGTTCCTGACTTGAGTTCTCGCTGTGACCTCCTTCAGTGATGGAATGCATGACCTGAGAGTTGTTAGAAGAAAGACCCCTTTCTGCCATAAGTTGTTTTTGGTCAGTGTTTATCACAGCAACTGAAGAAAAACTAGAACAGCACGTGAATTGCTTTCAGACTGTATTGCTTATGGAATGACAGCAGGAAAATATGTCTAAGTGTTTAGTATAGGTGCATTGGGTGGGGGTGAGAACCTGTAGATGAAGAAAGCCAATGGCCATATCAGTGTGGTCCTAGACAAAAGAGCTCAGGTGTGGTATGGAGACTGTACTTACCTACCACCCCTTCTTTGTCTGTCTGTCTGTCTGTCTCTCTCTCTCTCTCTCTCTCTGTCACTCACTCCTCTGTGTGTGTGTCTGTCTGTCTGTCTGTCTGTCTTTCTCTGTTACTCACTCCTTCTCTGTTTCTCTGTCTTTGTGTATGTGTGTGTGTCTGTGTGTGTGTGTGTGTCTGTGTGTCTGTGTGTCTGTGTGTGTGTGATGTCTGTTTGCTAGTGTGGTATGTTTATGTATGTGTATTGGTGTACATGTGTGTGGAAGCTTGAGGTCAACACTGTGTGTGTGTTATCAATTATTCTCCATCTTAATATATTTTTAATTGTTTCCATGTATTTTTTAGTCTATGTGCATATATGTGTGGACTCCTGTGTACAGGTGCCAGAGGAGGCCAGAAGAATACACCAGATCCTCTGGATCTGTACTTACAGGGCTTGTGAGCCGTTCCCCGTGGGTACTGGGATCTGAAACTCTGGTCTTCTGCAAGGATAAGGTTGCTCACTGAACCTGATTCTCATGGGTTCAGTTAGGATGACTGACCACTAAGCTGCAAGGATCTACCCACCTCTGCCTAGCCCTGCTCCAGTGCTAGGATCACAGAGGTATGACGATATGTCTTTTTCCATGGGTGCCGGGGATCTGAACCCACATCCTTGTGCTTACACTGAAGAGAAGCCAAGCCTTCTTCTCAGCTTTTAACTCCAATTTTCATCCTTAGCTTAGTGAAGAGAGAGAGAGAAAGAGAGAGAAAAGGAGAGGGAGAGGGAGAGGGAGGGGGAGGGGGGGGGGGGGGAGAGAGAGAGAGAGAGAGAGAGAGAGAGAGAGAGGGGAAGGGAAATGAGAGGATCAGAGACAGAGCCTCGGCCATCTCAGGAAGCCGTGGCTGAGAGCAGGAACCACAGGCTGTGAGCTGTGACAAGTCACTTGTCTCATACAATCATCCAGAGGCGAGTGTTCCATACCAAAGAAGATGCAATATTCATAGAGTCTAGCCTTCAAAGGACATGCTCCCCAAAGACCTCAGCTAAGGGGCAGCTTCACAGTTACCATCTTGAAGCGGCCAAGAGTACCCTTTACGAAGAGAGCTTGCCTTCCTCCCCTGGAACAAAGCCCTCAGTGATTTGATTCTGATCAGAGGTCTCCAGAGATGCCCCTGGTGACCATCTGCAGAGACGACTTCACAACCAGCCTGTCTTTGGGTAATCAGTGTCTTTGAAAGTTATATACCAAAGTGGAGGCCCCAAAGTCGTGTTTCCCTGGGAATCTTTCCAGGGCTGTGCTGGGGGAGAAGAGCGGGCATTCCATGCTAATTCTAGCCACCGGGTTGGGATTTGTCGAGCCGGCCGTGTGGCCTTAAGGGAAACATATATTAACCAGTCAGAAACATGACAGTGCAGGAAGAATTCATCTGTTGCCAATAAGCTGTAATTTTAAATAAATGATTTCTTGAAATCAATACAAATCATGCAACCGGTTCAATCACTAGATGGGCAGAAAATATAATAGTTCATAGTAGCCGAGCCAAATGGCTGTAGCACATGTAGTGTTCATCTTAGTTTAGGTGAGATGCCATTAAAACAAAATAGCTTTAGGATCCGTGGAGGTGCTCAGAATGCAGATCCCCGTACCCAAGTAAACCCGGGATGGGCACAGCAGCCCACTTGTAGCCCCACTACATGGGAGGCAGAGACAGGATTCCTGGAGCAAGCGGGTTAGCTAGACAAGCCAGGCTGTTGAGCTCTAGGCTTAAGCAAGAAAACCTGACTCAGTATAGGAAGTGGAGAGGGACTGAGAAAGACATCAACGTCGATTCTTGGCTTCCACACACAGGGGTGTACACACACACACAGACATACAGACACACACACACAGACATACAGACACACACACA
>NW_021620991.1:2558464-2579617 GCF_004785775.1 Grammomys surdaster | reverse complement strand
AGACACCCACAGTCCCACACATAGACACTCAGACACACACATAGACATACACATAAACATGTACAGACACACACACACATACAGACACAGACACACACACCAGACACACACAGACACACAGACACTCAGACACACACATAGACACACACATAAACATCTACAGACACACACACTCACACATACAAACACATACACAGACACACACACACAGACATACACACAGAGACACACACACATACATACACACACATACACACACAAACATGCAGGCACCCACAAAGAGACACACACAGATACACATACACTGAGACACCCACACAAACACACACAGACACATTCATTCACAGAGACACACATGCAGCCCCCCCCCACAGGTGTGAGCATGCACACATATGGCGCATAGGCATACCGTGATTAATTATTCATCTCTATTGTCCCTTCATGGGATATGGGGACATTTGGGGCACAAACCTCTAAAAATGTCTAAACTGGAACTTCCGGACTGTGTTTAATGATTTAAGTGGGAAATCTGTAGTAGTTTGATGAGTAACAACAAGTCCCCTATGGGCTCAGGTATTTGACCTCGTGGTCCCCAGTTGGTAGAGCAGTTTAGGAAGCCTATGAATCCTTCAGGAAGTAAAACCTTACAGGAGGAAATACGTCACTGGGGGGTGGGCCTTAATGGTTTGTCGGCACAGTCAACTTCCTGTTTTGTCTCTCTGCTTCCTGTGTACAGATAAAATGTGAGCAGACAGTTTGCCGCTCCTGCTTCTGTTATGGAATCTTGCTCTAAAGTTGTCAGCTAAAATAAACTATTTCTTTTACACGTTGCCTTTGGTCACAGTATTTGATCACAGCAACAGAAAAGTGGCCAATTCAAAGATGCACCCTAACTGCGGGCTGCACCCTTCTGTGGTCTCAGATCCTGCGTGGAAAGAAGACAGCCAGCTGGGCACCTGCGTCTACCTTCCCGACTGTGGATGCAGTGTGCGCAGCCGCCCCGTGCTCCTGCCAGAGTCCTCCCTGCCATGCCTAGACCGTGTCCTCAAACTGTGAGCCAAAGCAGACCCTTCTACTACAAGTTGCTTTGTTTCCTGTTTTATCACAGCAACGAAAATGTAACTGTTGTACCTTCCTGTGTCTGAGGGTAAGGACCTGGATGCTTGACTGTGACACACTCACAAGTGGGTTGTGTCACACAGTGGTTGACACAGATGGTCCAGATACAGAGATGCGGCACGGAGGAGCATGGGGACAATATTCAAACAAGAGGCAAGATCTCACGGTCTTGGAGAAGGAAAGCAAGAAAAGCCCCTCGGGAGTGCTGACATCCGGTGTCTCAGGAATAACGACATCGGCCTTCCATAATGCTATCTGTTTCCCTCTGTATTGACACACCGCATACTTATCTTTACAAAATGAGGTTTACATTGGATTGCCTGCGCATTGTTACCTCTCTTTCAGTCATAAATTCCTGTCACATCTCCCCCTGTGCTATTAATATTCCATGGCAATGGCCTCGCTGGCACGCCTTGATGGGCTCGGCTTTCAGGAGTTTTCACGTCTCAATTGAACTGTGTCTGCACTGAGAGTGATTTTCCACCGTGGGGCAGTGGTCACCGCGAGTTCACAGATAAGGCTCCCTGGAATTAATTCCCTAAGTGCCTCGTTGCTTCAAGAAAAGATTAGAGGTGAATTAAAGGAGAAAAAGGAGACTATAGCTGAGGGAACGGAGTCTGAGTGACTGATTTGGGGGCAGGTGAGTGAAAGGAAGAAAAAAAGTTAATTGTGTCTGAAAAGTTCTTATGCTGGAACCTGTTTTGTCGGAGCATAAAGCCTAGTTCTACATTTCCTGGTAGGCAGGGAGCAGCCATGGTGGGAGGGGCAGGGATCAGCCATGGTGGGAGGGGCAGGGAGCAGCCATGGTGGAGGGGCAGGGAGCGTTCCATGGTGGGAGGGGCAGATCTCCTACAGCATCTGCTAAGAACCTGTAACCCTTTAAAAAGCCTTGGTGTAGAAGCCCCTGGGTAGGTACAGACATACCAGTACAACCTAGTCTCCAGTTGAGATTTTACAAACCGCACAGATGATGGTGTCTGACTCTGACCCTGACTCGCTATCAAGGACAAAGTCCACAGTGTTGGAGAGCAGGGATGTGAAGCCAAAGGGAGTGGCTCCTTCTGGCCATGTCCACAGGAAGCCTGGAACACCAGCCTTGGCATAAACTACTGACTCTGGTAGCTAAGTGCAGCCTGAAGGGACCCAGTCTCTAGATAGAATACCTAAAGAATGCTAGGCACATGGTATTACCTTTGCTGTGCTCTTTCTTAGTCTCAAGATGCCATCTTCAGGGAGATGGCACTATGCCAGGTTCTGTCTCCTTTGGGTATCAGGAGTCCTTGTTCTCTGAGTCCTGTATGTAGATCAACACCTGTACAGGCCACTGGATACCCCATCACTCTGTGTCTTATATTTTCACATACCTATCGATTCTTGGAGGGCAACTTGAATGCCTGCCGTTTTCGACTCCACTTAGGGACTTGGTAAACACCTGAAGGAACATATTAGAGACAGTGTTGGTACTTGGAAATCTGGAGCCTAATCTCACGTCTTGCCGTGATGGGCAGCGAGCTGTCTCTGGGAGACTTTCCCTAAGAACTAGGATGGGCCGGACAGCAGAATTTTGAAAGCGGGATTCACCCAATCTCTTTTTGTCATGACGTCTTGGCAGCCTCACCACACCTCATCAGCTAGCCTTTGACCCTATGCAGACAGCTGCAGATGCAGCCCCAAGCAGCAGCACAGACTCACTTGTGCAGTGAGGCTCTTCTGACATTGATAGGTGATCTGAGCCTTGCTGCACCTCCAGATACATGCCAACTTCTTCCTAGGTGGAGTTGCTAAGTACAACCGAAGGGTGCCCATCCCTGATGTTCTGTGTTCTCAGAGCTCTCTGGACAGCTTCTTCACCAAGATGTTACTTAAGAAGGAAGGGCCTAGGCTAGGGAGATGGATTAGTTGTAAAGCAGTTGCCTTGCAAAGATTAGGATGCATGTCTGATCTGAACCCGCACAAAATGTCAGTCATGGTGGACCATGTCTCTAATCTCAGTGCTGGTGAGATGATAGAATAAGACAGAGCCCTGGGGTTCTGCATTACTTATTTCTACTGCTGGGGTAAATACCACGACCCTTATAGAAAAAGATTTACTTGGAGTTATAGTTCCCAAGAGTAAGAGTCATCAGTGTGGCATGGCGGTGTGACAGTGGGTGAATGGAGTAGCAAGCTGACAGGTCGAGCCTTCACATCTTCAACCTGAAGCAGGAAGCAGAGAACACACTCCCAATGGCACACAGCTTTGAAACCTCAGTGCCCAACTCCAGTGACATGCTTCTGCCAACAAGACTATGCCTCCTAGACCCTGAAAACAGCGCCACCAACTGGTAAGCAAGTATTCAAATATCTGAGACTATGGGGGACATCTCATTCAAACCACCCGAGGCCCACTGGCCAGTGAGTCTTGCCTACTTCCTTGGCTGAGTTCCAGGCTAATGAGAGACCTGCTCTCAAACAGGAAAGTATGTGAGGGATACCATCTATGGTTTTCCCATGGCCTCATGTGTGTAACAACACACATGTACACATATATGAACAAGCACATATGCAAAGATCAATTTACAAAGTAAGATGACTGGAAACACCTCTTTCCTGGGGCTGCACTTTGCCCGGTCATTCTCACCTCCCCACCCCTCACCCCTGCATATCAGCTGTGACAATGTGGTACGTATCAGGTCTGAAATCCCTAAAGAACTTTTATAATCTGGTTCTTAACTGGTTTCTGTCTATAAAATTAAAGACTGACAATAGATTAGTGAGTGCCGTAAAGTGTCTTCAGTTCCTAACCACTGCCTCAATTAGAGTGAACACATAACAGTGTGTAACAGCGATCGGCTGTCTCTGGGAAGAGCGGTAAACATTGTGGTTTATGGAGGAGAAACTGGGGCAGGAACTTAGGAGAGAGGCGGAGGGCAGGGGAGGTCCCTCTGCTGTGTAAGCATCAAGATGCCGTCTGATCTGCCCATCTTAGTGTCTGCCCTGACAGAGACAGCTCTGCCAAGGTGTAGCAGGGCCTGCAAGTGAGGCTGCTTGCTTCCACCCTGGGGCACCCATCCAGAGGTACCTCCTGAGTCCTGGCTGGACACAGGTTCTCTTCTCAGGTGCACCCTACCCATTACTGTCAGGCCCAAGGCACCTGTGTGGGAAATCATGTTTTCTCTCAGACATGGGTCTCTTTTGAGAAGACTCCTCTGCCCTGTCAGTCCAACTGCGCTTGTCTGTCAGTTCTACTGGATTCCCATGCCTGGTGTGGTTTGTCTGTGATATGTCTCCCAGATTCTTCTTTGAACACTTTCTCTCCTGTTGGTGGCACTGTTTGAAAAAGCTGTGGAACCTTCAGGAAGTGGAACCTCAAGAATGAAGGTGAGTCACTGGGGTTGGGCCCGAGTCTTTATAAAGCAGCCACACTTACGGTTCAGCGTCTGCTTCCTAAGAGAAGCTGTGTCATGACCAGCCAGTCTCCTGTTCCTGCCATCATGGCTTCCCTGCCTGCTGCTATGCCTTCGTCACCATGATGGACTGTGTCTCCTTTGAACTATGAGCCAAAACAAACCCTTTCCCTCATAAGCTGTTCTTGGGGGCATTTTATCACAATAAGGAGACAGTCAATAAGGCCCTAGTCTAGCCTTGAGATTTGGTTTCCGTGGTTGTCAAACCCACATGGCTTCCTCCTCCAGATGTCATAAGCGTTCTTCCTCCATTGCTCACTGGAGTCCTGGCTCCTCGCCCTCTCTGGTCCCGTTAGTCCTCTGGTCTCTTTATCTGCTCAATCCACCAACCCATTTGCTGCGTCGTGACGTCAGGTCATTAAGGAGTTTTGCACCAGATGTGTCCTCTGTCTGCAGGTTCCTCCCAGGCTCCTAGCTTGTTCACTGTCCTTTCCCTCCACGTTCCCTGTAGAAAATGTCGGTAGTCCTTTTGTGGGGGCTGGACTGGTTGTTTTTACTTTTGTCAACTTGACAGAGCTAGGGTCATCTGGGAAGAGGGAACATTGAGAGGATGCCTCCATCAGATTAGACAATGCCTCCATCAGATTAGCCTATAGGCAATCTGTGGGGAGTTTTTCTGATTACTGATTGATGTGGGAAGGCCCAGCCCACTGTGGGTGGTGCCAGCCCTAGGCAGGTGACCTTGAGAAGTATAAGAAAGCAGATTGAGCAAGCCATGGGGAGTAAACCAGTAAGCAGTAATCCTCCATGGCCTCTGCTTCAGTTCTTGCCTCCAGGTTCCTGCCTTGAGTTCCCTCCCTGACTCCGTTAGCGTTGAATTGTGACCTGGGAGTTGTAAGGAGAAATAAGCCCTTTCCTCCCCGAGTTGCTTATGGTCATAATGTTTTATCACAGTAGTGGAATCAAAACTAAAATACACAGGCCTGATAAAAAATTGTTAAAATTTCCTTCTAGAACCTGCTGTGTGGAACGCCTGTGTGTCTTGTTAGTCTGTTCTTGGATAGAAACACTCCAGGATGACTTGAGGGCCACATCTGACACTCTAAATAGACACTCGAGGTTGAGAAGGTTTTTATTCAAGTTGTTCCCAGTGGCTGGAGGTGTGGTGCTCTCCTGAGCCCAGCGGGCTGGAGATCAGTTAAACAGAATGAAGTCTTTGTTCTTCTCATCCACCTCAGGCTCCTGCTGCCTGATTCTGAACCCTGGGGTTGCTCTCTGAGAGACACGGCAAGACAGAGTGATAGAACCCTGACAATGCTCAGGTGGTGGGTACAGCGTGCTCTTGTGTGTTCTCTGTGCTGTGACAAACACGACATAAACATCTCAGGGACGAAATGATTCGTTTCTTCTTACACCTTGTGTCCGTTATCCAGGAAGGTCAGAACAGGAGGTCAAGGCCGGGACCTGGAGGCAGGAACTGGCCCGGGAGGAAGCTGCTTACTGATTCCTCCCCCACTCCTTGTTTGGTTATATTGTATCCAGGACCACCAGTCCAACTTGGCACCGCCCACAGTGGGCTGAGCCCTCTCACGTTATCAATCAGAAGAACGCACTTCAGGCTTGCCCACAAGACAGTCTTGTGGTTGCATTTACTTAATTGAACTTTGTTCTTCCCAAATGACTTTAGTTTGGGTCAAGTTAGCACAAAACTATCCATCGCACTCTATGTGGCCGAAAAACCTTCCCAGGAGCTTAGCTATTGGGTCACAAAGCCAGGCAGATAGGCAACCAGCTCCCAAATATGGGATGAAACCCACTTTGCAGATGTGACATGATCACGAGTCATAGTCGGATAGAAGCATGTGCCTACAATTTGAACTTCTACAGAATTTGACATCACCTAGACTAAGACTGTGGAGCTGGGATCTGTGTGCCACACCCCCAAGACTGGTCAGGTGCTCAGTGGCACTGTTGTTGGTCGTGGGTGCTGGGTGCTAGGTGCTAGGTGCTGGGTGCTGGGTACTACACACTTATTTTCTATGTGTTATTTTACTGAGACACTGACAGCAAGCTTGTGGGGTTGGGGAGACATTCTCTCCTTTTTATAGAGAATGAAACTGGGACCTCAAATTGTCACCACTTTCAGAGACATTCAAGGTCAAGACTGACCTTGAAGCAGGCTGTCCAAACACTTTATAAATGGTGAGTCCACAGGTGAAAGTCTAGTCTCTCTGACCCCCCAGATCCTATATATTTTACACAAAATCACCCTGTTGCCATTGTTGGATCTGAGAACACAGGGACTCAGGATGATCACAGTCTCCGAGGTTAGGATTTTCTCCTGGCGGAAGGCCGTTATTCCGTTTCAGAGTCCCTTCTCTGCCTACCCTTCTTTGCTTCTAGATGTTCCCATTCTTAGACCCAACGGGCGCCACAAGCGTCTGTCTAACTAAGTCTCCTCCGTTCCTATCATGTGACCCTGGGTCTGAGAAGCTCAGACCCATGTCTGTTTTTCTGTTGGCAGTGCCTTGGACGGAAGGACAGCGTGTGAGCACTCACAGCTCTGAACAACATGAAGCGCTGTCAGCCCTGTGGAAATTAACCACGGAATGCAGTGATGAAGAGCCTTGTCTCCTGCCTTAAGATTTCTCTTGAGGGAAGGCCATTTGTCAAGTACGGGTCCAGCTGAGTTTATATTGTTTCCTATTAAGATAAATCTAAATGAATTTTTAATGATGGGATGCCTTATCACCCCAGATTTAGAAACAGAGCATTAAACTGGCTGTTCCCATCTGGAGCGTTGGTGTCTCTCCAGAGCCATCCATCACCCGGAGCGAGAGGGCAGACGAGGGTCCCTGCAGATGTGTCTGCACAGCTGGAGGAGGGCACTCGGTCTGTCAGTCACTCTGTACTGCCCATCTGGGGGAGACTTCTGGGACCCTCTGGGAAGTGATGGCTCTGTTGGGGTTCCAGGCACGTCCCTCAAAGTGCTCAGGCTATTAGGACTGAAGTGTTGACATCTCTGGCCTGGGAGTGCCCTTGATCTTCTAGCTGGGGTCTGTACTCTACTCCTGCCTTTATCCTCCCTTTGCTTTGTTATCTTTTCCTGAGGTGGCAAGCGTTGATGGTATCACAGTCACAGCCTTTTTATCTTGTGGAATCTTCTTCCTGACTACTCTGCCCCCATCCTCACATGCTCCCTCCTGATCTCACAGACACCCCATGTTGGCCCACTCCCAACCTGCACCACTGCAGGGACCTGAACACCGAGATCAGGGGAAGTCTAGGGCTCGCTCTGAATGTATAGTGATCCCTACTCCTCTGGGCAGCACCCTCCCCACTTGGACCAAGCAAATGGATATCTGTGCTGAGATTGATCACATGCACTGTTCCCAGCTCTGCCTGTAGCTATCTGTGCTGAGATGGATCACATGCACTGTTCCCAGCTCTGCCTGTCCAGCCCAGCAGTCACGTGTGCCACCATCAGGCCGTGGAAGAATCCCTGTGGCTGATGGCAGTGCCAGCAAAGCTATGTTGTGTCTCGCCTGACAAAGGATAATGGGGTGCTTTTCAGCAGCCCTCCTTACCCTTCTTGCTGAGATTCGTATATGCAAATTTGGAAGAAAAAAAAACAAATTAAAGACTGCAGACGGAAGATAAAGGAAGCATTCCTCGGCGGAAGGGGCTACAGATGTGGATCCTGGCAGGGCTGCTGAGCAGCTGTGCATCCTCGGGCAAGTGGTCCACACCCATCGGTCCTCCGAAGTCAGCCCACAATGGCAGTGCTTGCTCTGCAGGCTCACAGGGGTGCTCTTCCCACCCGCCAGAGCTAAAGCAGAGCTCTGCAGGTGCAGGAGGGATCTCTGAGTTCCTGAATCCCAGCATCCCGCTCTCTCTCTCCGTGACTCACTGGAGCCGCACACAGACATGTCTGCATTTTTTAGGGATTCAGAGAGTGGTTGGTCATGTCACTTCAACACAGTTGGGATGAACACTGACCTCAAGAGCTGGATTTGAGAAGACCACAAGTACAATGCGTGTGCTACCGTCCCTCAGTGTGATGGCTCAGGGAGGAGTAAAACTTCCCAGCATCCTTGTAACACAATGCATCCAGAATTGTCTAAGAAACCCACTGGCCTTCACGTCATATGTGTTTGGGACTTCTTATCCTTGGAGGAGGTTGAGGGAAAGCAGAGTCCATAGCCATTGGGAGACTTATTCCTCTGGTTTCCTGAGAGAAGGGAGCACCCAGGGGCGTGAAGAGCTAGGTCATGTCACCCAGAGGTCCGCTTCTCAGAGATGTGTCATACTGCCCAGGGGTGGGATAGCCTGGGAATTCTGGGATGTCGTTGAGAATGGCAGACCTTTTTCAGGGTTTTAGGCTTGGTCTCAGATTAGTTATCAAAACTGAACAACTCCCAAGTTGCTCTGAGCTGGTGGGTTTATGTCCTTGTGTACTGATTTCAATACCTCAGGGGCCTCTGGCTGTAATGATTGTCAGGCTCTTTGATTGTCAGAAACTGAATGGTGGCCGTCTGTCGTTAACAAAGCAAGTGTGTGTCTAAACTCTCAACACTGGTTAGGATCACGAACAATGAACCTGCAGAGAAATGTCAGAAGAAGCATACCGAAGGAGGTAGCTGGGGCATAGGCTAGGAATAGCGGACTTGTCCCGAAGACTCTTCCCCTGCAGGGATGTCCTGTACAGTCATGGAAGGCCAGTCCCTATGGACAAGCAAGATTTTTAAAGAAACCAAGCATCCCAAGATAAAAATGGAAACATGGTGGATACAGCCTGCTGTGGACATGAGAGGACAGGAGGAACTGTGCCCTCAGTGTGAGAACTTCTCAGAGAGGGTGGAGGATGAGGTGGAGGATGAGGCTAGAGGAGGAGATCCCAGCTCCTGCCCATTGCCCCGGCAGGCAGCCAGCATTCTGCGCTGCAGACCTGTCATGTCTTCAGGATCCCCTCTACAGTAGATGGCAGTTGTGTGTTATGCCCCAGAGCCCCAACCTGATCCATTTTCTTGATATGAGGTAACTGGCTACCTAAATAGCCTTTGCTATTGGGGCCTGTCTACTTTTGTTTTGTTTTGTTTGGGGGGGTCTTTTTGTTTTTATTTTTTGTTTCCTTGGGTTGGTGTTTTGTTTGTTGTTTTTTGTTTGTTTGTTTTGTTTATTTGTCTTTTCCCTTGGCACGGTGATTAAAATACCCCAAGAATGAATAGAAGAAAGGGTTTACCGTGGTTCGCACTTCATGAGTGTGATTCACAAGGTGGCAGAAAGCAGCCAATCGCAGCACAACCACAATCACCACACAGAGAATGATGGCTGCATGCCGGGACTCGACTCCATGTCTCCACTTGTAGAGCCCAGGATCTCACCTAGGGAATGGTTCTACCCACAGTAGGCTGTTCTCCCCATGACAGTGAGACCAAGTTAACACCCAGAGGCCCATCTCCAAGGCAGTCTACATCCCAAGTTGTCGATAGCAACAACCATCAAGGTCTCTGCGCAAAGGTAGGTGGGGCAATATGGCTGGAAGTCCCCAGCCTCTGCTGGACAAGTGGCAGATAGCTTTTACAGGTGTGACACATACTCCAGGCACAGCCTGGCTTCAGGATGAATCTTCACAGCATTCCCAAGAAAAAGCTCACCATGGTGATGGTAGACCTTTTAAGAGCCTATACCTGTGGTGTGCTAAGGATGCCTCCTGGGACAGAGACCACTGCTTCCAGTGTCACCCTGTTCTGTGTATATGCAGAAAGCTGCAGTTCTATCCCCATCATGAGTGACTGGGTGGACACAAAGCACCTTGAGGAAGACACCGTAGTCTCAGCAGAACCACCTGGTAAAGGAAGAACTTGCTCTCTGGTGCCCACCTGGAAGGACATCTGAACGCTCACACGCAAGAGATGCATCTTGGGAAGCCTTGGCAGCCTGAAAGAGCTGCTTGATGCCCAGTGTGCTGTAGAAATTATGCAACTTAAGAACAGTGCTGGAGGCTGGAGAGATGGCTCAGTGGTTAAGAGCACCAACCGTTCTTCCAGAGGTCCTGGGTTCAATTCCCAGCAACCACATGGTGGCTCACAACCATCTGAAATGGGATTCGATGCCCTCTTCTGGTGTGTCTGAAGACAGCTACGGTGTACTCATATACATAAAATAGATACATCTTAAAACCTAACAAAACAAAACAAACAAACCAAAAAAACAAAAAAGAACAGTGCCCGGGATGGTTTTGTAGACTTTCGAGTTGAGTGTGCTGCGCTCAGCTTCCTCTTGCTTTGAAAGGGCAGGACAAGAGAAACAGGAAGTATAGTCTATCCCACCACCCACACCCCCGCACATCTCCTGGTGCTCTCCTTACCCTCTGCACATCTGACGCTGGGGTTCTAGCAGCCGCAGACTCTTAGACAAGGGTGGTAGGAGGTCTGGGAAAGGGGCTGGCACAAAGGTATCCTTCAGGAAGGAGCCATATTAGGAGAGGGGACAGTGAACATTGAAGCTATGATTGGGTCGAGCCATGGGAGAGTATTAGAAAGGGATATCCTATGTTATCAGAGATAACATGATGGTTTCTTAAAGGAAGGAGAGACATCGCTTTAGAACCTGGAGAGGGGTTCACATGAGGGATAGGCTGTGGCTGGAGAGATGGCTCAGTGGTTCATTGTGGTCGCTGCTGTCACAGAGGATCTGAGTTCAGTTACCAGCACCTATATCAGACAGCTCACAATCAGTTCCAGCTCCGAGGGATCTAGTCTCTCAGGTACCTGTTCTCACATACGCACACAGCTCTAACACACACGTGTGCATAATTAAAAGTAAAATCAAGAACTTTTAAGAGAAATAACTTGAAAATAAACAAGAGATCACGGCCATAACCAGGGAGAAGCTTGGAGAAAAGTCTTCAGCTAAACCTCCCCCACACAGGAAAACAAGGACTTTTATACCTGTTTAGAGAGTGGCTGGGAAGCTCCCACCGTGTGACCCGGTGATAAGGAACATGGAGAAGCCGGCCAGCCAGGTACAGAGTTGGCTGAGGAGCCATCCTGGCACAGCTTCTTAACTCTGTCCCAGAGAAAGAGCTGCGGGGACACACGGTCTGATTTCTAGGGGCTGTGGAATCTGGCCGCTTACAGTGTCAGAGTCCTTGAGGGGTGGACTGATGACTGTGTTCTGCGGCCTGTGTTCAGTCATATTTGTCCCTTTGCTATGTTTTCTATGAGTGCCGCCTCTGTTTTTATTATTTTAAAAAATGCCTTAAACTTCTGTCTGCGTCAGTGCATGCAGACGCCCTCGGAGGCCTCAAGAGTCTGTCTGATTCCCCAGGATCTGGAGTTCTCGGTGGTTGTACCATACGGGTGCTGGGAACTGTACCCTGGGCCTTCTGCAAGAGCTCGCTCTCAGCCTTTGAGCCGTTTCTCCATCTCTGGCCTCTGTTATAATGTCATCTGTATGAGATTTTTTTTTTCCTGCTGTTGGACGACGCAGGTGTTTTCCTTCCAGCAGTCAATCATAACGGAAACAAATGAATCCTGAGAAGAAGCTTCTAGAAGCTTACTAACAAATCCATCCATTGTTTGAGTTTCCTAGGAAGCCAGCAGAGAGGATGCCCATGCATATACAAGACTCAGCAAAGGAAAGTACGAGTTTTGTTTGCTTTTTTTCTTTAAATAAAAATCAAATTATTCCAAGGAGAAAAGTGAGACTAGGAGATGCCAAAGGGGAAGAAAGCAATCCAGACGCTCGTTGCCAAAAGGCCTCGAGTTGCAGACTCGGACCAAACAACCTGGTGATAGCGACTTCCTGTCAAAGCTCTCCTTGTATATTTGGATCGCACGCTAGGGGATTCTCATTTTTAAGTTAAATTTAAAATCCCATTTAAAAGGTATTAGTCGGTGCCAAGTATGCAGGACTGCAGTTCTGCAGTTTAGAAAGACTCCCAGCTCCCCACACGTGCTCGCAGCCTCCGGACCAGCTGGCGCCTCGAATATCGTTTTACCTCTTAATGTAACACTAGAGCAGCACGGGAGTGATTTCCACATCCAAAATCACAGGGCATAAAAATGCCCAATTTCCTGGGAGGGCACACTAAAGACGAATTGAATTCATGAGATAGAAGCATCCCAAACTGCAGAGAGAGGTGGCTCGCAGCTCATCACGTGAGTACCGCAGTTTGCATAATCCCACCTGCTGCCCTGGCCCGCTCTGGTTCTGCCTCTCAGTTAGAGAATGATATCGACAACAGCTTTCTCCCTTGCATTGTGTGTCCGTGAACAGTCTGCGCCCAGACACAGGGCCCTGGAGGAGTTCCCCACTTGCCTTCACGATGAGAAGTGAGTCCTGGGTCCAGGTTTCTTATGTGGTATTCACACAGGGCCGGGAGAGGTGACTGACCCCCTGCGCCCTCACCACTTGCCTGAGCCGACAATAGGAAACTTCTTGGTAGTCTTCAAAAGTGCCTGCCCTGTATGTGTAGACCTGAGGCTATGTGTTAAGACAGTCCGGTGGTGTGTGGGTGTTTGTGTGTCTGTGTGTGTGTGTGTGTGCGTGTGCATGTGTGCCCTCAAAATGACAGTACTTAGTGCTGGGGTCCTTGGTTTATCACCAGTTTTAGATAAGGTCATGAGAGGCTGTCATTAGGAAGACATGGAAGAGGTCTGTTAGTGTTCCTTCTAGGCTCCGCCCAACAGTTACCTGGCAACAACCAGGCGTGCCTGACTCACTACAAAAGGGGCTGCTTGCTCCCTCCTCTCTCTCTTACCTCCTTATCCTCTTCCCTCTCTGTCCCTTCTCGCTCCATTCCCCTCTCCCTCTCTCCATGTGTCCCCCCCCCCCAAACCCCCTGCCCTTCTCTGTCTCTACTCCCTCAACTCCCTTCCTCATGACCTAAATAAACTCTATTCTACACTATACCTGTCGTTACGGCTGGTACCTCAGAGGGAACGGATGCCTCAGCATGGGCCCGCAGAGACACCCCCTTCCACCAAAAGGTCCCTCCCTCTGTCTCTCCCTCCTTTCCTTCTCCCTCTTTCTCGGTCACAAGCATAAAACAAGAAGTCATCTCTCTGTGTATACCAAGATGAAAGCCCTCACTAACATGTCACAGAATTCAGATTCTGTGCTGCCTTGCAAACATGAACTCCTAAGTTTGATTCCCCAGGACTGATGTTCTAAAAGACCGGGTATGGTTCTGGGCACACTTGTCATCAGCCCTTGAGAGGTGGAGAGAGCAGATTCCCTAGAGCTGAAGGACCAGCCAGTTCCAGGCCAATAAGCGACCCTGTCTTAAAACAACTCTGTATGTGTGTGTGTGTGTGTGTGTGTGTGTGTGTGTGTGTGTGTTCCTGAGGAATGAGTCAATGCTGATCTCTGGCACCTACATTTATGTACACACATACACACAAGTATATGCACACATACATAACAGAATCTTCCAACGCTTTGACCTTGGACTTTCCAGCTTTCAGGAGCCTGAGAAACAGATTTCTGTTGTTTAAACCACTTAGTCTACAGTGATTGGTCACTTAGTGCCCTGTGCTATGAGGCTTGTGTGTGTGTGTGTGTGTATGTGTGTGTATCTCTGTGTGTGTATGTATGTGTGTGTTTCTGTGTATGTGTGTGTATATATGTATGTCTCTCTATGTGTATGCATGTGTCTCTCTGTGTATGTGTGTGTATATGTATGTCTTTCTATGTGTATGTGTGTGTCTCTGTGTGTATGTGTCTGTGTGTGTGTTGATCTTTCTGAACAGCTAACCCTGGCCAGCTGATGGAGTTTAGGACCAGTCACTGACCACACACTTCCGTGGGTGACTGAAACCAGAAGCCACCCTTACCACCATGGTATTCGGAGACCAGCATCAGTTCAGGGCTGGGTGACAGCATCCACAAACCCCTGCTGTTTGTGTGGAGGGCGGAGCCTGTGCAACCCCAGGGATCTGATTTTTAGAGGCTACACTCCTGCACACTGTGCTCTGCCTGCCTTTCCAGTAGCTGCGGCCTCTACTTCCCTTGTCCTCTCCCTGGGCTGTCCTCGCCATGGAGGAAGGATGGACTTGGCCAGGGTGATATCATCGGGATGACAGTACCAATGCTTTTTCTCAGTGGCTTAGCCGGGGAGACTGTGTGGCTGCCATCTGCACTTGTCCTCCAACATAATCACAACTCCCCTTGGGGTTCCATGACTCCCAAGAGAGGTGGTCAGCCAATCAGCCGGAGCCTCACACGGCAGCTCACAGGCCTGGCAGGCGTCTGTGGCCTCAGCCCATCCAAAGTATTTATTCTGCTCAAAGATCCGCTGTCCCCTCTGGGCCCCCAAGCTGGCTGTTTTTCACTTCATCTCCGTGAACACCTCGACCAGCCCTCGTGGGCATCCCCCAGCCTCCCTCCTCTCCCGCTTCCCTCTCTGTTTCTTTCCTACACAGCTAACATCACATAAAACAGAAGCGAATATGCAAAAAGGCATTTTGCGTTTTAATCAGGTTTGGGGGGAAATATGTCTAACAAGCCACTTTCTCTGTGGATGAAATGTTTGACATTTAGCGAGGCTGCGGCGGATCCTGTCTGACATCTCCTCTTTAAATGCCACTCTGCACTCTCCGTCTCTGAGCCTTAAAAAGCACTTCTCTGCTAAGTGTTATCATTACTAAAAATATTAGGCAGAATCTTCATTCATTTGAAGTCACTGCGTAATTAGCCTGGCATACACAAGGCAGGCAGGCAGGCAGACTCTGCCCTGGCCAGATATGAAATCTCTGGGACAAGATACAGACCTGTCTTCTCTGGGACAAGGTACAGACCTATGCTCTCTCACTGGCTTACAGTCACCGTCTTCTATGTATGAGGGTGTTGCTCGTAAGCTTACAACAGCTGACTCATGCAGCCAGGGTCCAACCCTCAGTACAAAGGCTGCCCTTCCTTTCTGGCTGTGTCAGTGTCGCCCATGGGTCAGCTGCACTGGGGTGCCCTGACATAGCTGTGCAGCAACAGCCAACTCTGGCAAATCTCTACCTGTTGTCACTGGGCCACTGTGGGGATCTCCTCCAGAGGTTCATAGTGGGCTTGAGGGTAGGTCAGCAAAAGGCATTGTGGGCTTGAAGAGGAAAACATGGACAAACTGTGGCCTTATGTGCCTGTTGGTTGTGTTCCTGGTGTACGGTGTGGTTGAGGGTGCCTCAGTACCTCAGCAATGGGAGGTGGGGTCCCTTAAAAGTGACTGAATTATTATTACGCTGCAGAATAGAGGTCCATAGTCTCCTCATCCTTTGTCCCTTCAACACAGGAAAGACAACAATCCTATTCAGAGGACCAGACCAGGTGCCATCTTGGAACCTGAAAGCACTGAAGTGTAAACTTTAAGAGTTCTTTGGGAGTCAGTTGTGATGGGTGGTATTTTGCTGGGGCAAATACATGAGAAAACATTTAGCTGAAATGGACACAGGTGAAAGACTAAGGCAAATTCATGAAGGAACGTTTCGGTGAAGCAGAAACAGGAGAAAGAATGTTTGGCTATCGGCTAAAGCAAACACGTGAAAGGACGTGTGATGAAGGATTCTTTGCTAACAACATGCATGTATTGGTCCGCCTTACGTTGTGTAGTTGAGCTGCATTTGTTGGGACTCTGCAGACTCAGGCTGATTGGATGCACGTGCTGAGGCAAGACACATGCTAAGACAAGGCACATGGAGGACACGTGATGTTTGGAGGGTATAAATAGGACTCCACGGAGTAACAGAGACAGAGCTAGGCTTGCTGGTACAGCTAGCTGTACAACACTTATGGGTGCCATGTCTTCAGTGATCTTCATTTCTCTGAGAGAGGCACAGCTGAGAACTGCTTCTGGTGTCCCTCTGGGTCCCTCCTGCTGACTCAAGCTGAGGCTGAGGCCTGGCTGTCTCTGCTAGGTCGTGTCACCGCTGTTGCTAACCGACGGTACTGAACTAGACCGCTGGTGTATCCATGAAGTTTTTGAGAGTGGATCGAGCTGCCGCTGCTGACCTGTGAACTGAACTGCCGATTTCCAGACAACACAGACGGAAGTTGCTCCAAAGAACCTTTCTAAGAAGGTCCACTTCCCCTGTATCCTTTCATTCCCACTACCTCTGGTGGGTTGTAGGCTACAAAGGAAGTTATAGCATTTAAGAACCATCATTAAAAGTAAGTTTTTTAAAAAATTTAAAGTTACAAAGCATCCCTCACCAGACACCACATCCTGCCGAGACATTGACCTTGACCTGCCCAACTCCAGAATGATGCTGATCCATTTCTGTCATGTATAAATAAATGAACTCGGTCTCCGACATTTTGTTATCATAGCACCAACAGGCTGAGATACTTTAATTTGTTCCTGCCACCACCTCAGAGCTTGGGATTCAATCCAGCCCATCTTTCCTGCCAACCATCTCCTCTGAAGCCGCATTACTTTTCTTGGGCTCTGAAGCCTTGGAATCAAGATGTTAGACAGGTGGTACTAAAAGAAGCATCAGTCTGGCCTGCTGCTGCTGCTTTTGTTTCCAGGGGTCCCCGTCACCAGGCCTTCATGCAAACTGCTCTGTTAAAAAGATGAGGGATGTGGTCCCCAATGAAGAAACCAGGAGACCCATTCACATCAGCAGTGGGGGTAGAAGTCAAGAAAAGACTGTGACTGCCAAGGTTTGAGGTTTTGTTTTTTCAGGGCAGTAAGAGAGCACTCAGCCTTCTGTTACTGTGTAGGAATGGCAGACGTGGGGATGCCCTGTGTGTGAGAAGCTCTTGCTTGTATCATGGTGGAACACTGCCTTGAAGCTTTTTCCTCTGGCTGAGAACAAACACCGAGAACCGTCTCCGTCACTCAGTCAGAGGGGATGTGGGTACCTGCATGTGTGTGCATGTGTGTGCATGTGTGTGCATGATCTGAAGGTCACCTTGTACCAGGTTTAGATGCTATAGCTCAGCTCCTTTCCAGATGAACTTGCCCTGTGGAAACACTGGTGACATTTTGCTTTGGGAGGAGACTGTGAGAGAGACAGCGAGAGGTATATGTAGAACTATGCGACAAGATGCGTCTCTGGGGAAGCAGATAGTCTTGAAGGAAGGAACTGGAAGTCAGGAATCCATTGCTGCAGCTACAGGGCCCAGCATGCACCTCAAAGGAAAGTTGCGTCTGGGTGTCTTCTCTGTAGCCCTCCTCTCTCAGATGAGGTAAGTGAGAGAGACTCTTAGCCCTAATGAGAATTCTCATTTCTAACATCTGGTGAGGCGTGGGGGTGCAGGCTCATGGTGACACACTGCTAAGAGCTGAAGTAAGAGGCAAGGCTTCTCTGACTCTGCCTTAGACCCTCCTCCATCCTACAGGGGACACAGGAAAGCTCACAGGAGCTTGAGAGCCTCGTGACAGCAAAGAGGCAGAGAGCTGGGGTTGTTAAGATGGTCGTAGGTAAAGGTGCCTGAGTTCAACTGCTGGGACCCACATGGAGGAAGGAGTACCAAAAGTTGTCCTCTGATTTCCACATATGTGTACATACACACACACAAAGACACACATACACAACACACACACAGAGACACACACAAACACACACCACACATACCCCACAAACATGCACCACAGTACATACCACATACACACGCACAAATACATACCATGCACATGCACACACCCCAACATACACCACACATACATTCATTCCACAGACATAACAAACACACACTACATATACACACACCACACACACTACACATACACACCACACACACACAAACACCACACACACAGAAACATACCACACAAACACACACAATACACACCACATACACACACATACCACATACAAACACCTACCATACACACACTAACACACTAACACAAACACATCATACAAACACACATCTCAGACATACATCACATAAACCACACAAAAGTACATACCACAAACACATGCACAAACAGATACCACACACAAACACACCACACACCATATACACACACGCACACACAGACACTAAAACACACCACACACAGAAACCACACACACACAATGAGTCTTTGCCAGCTTTACCAAGTCTCAGAGCATTTATTGAGTGATTTCTGTATGCTAGGGAACAAATGCATAGAAGGTCAGAGTGCCTGGGGCCAGCAAGAGAGCTTAGTGGGTGAAGGGTCTGCCACCAAGCCTGGTGGTCAGAGCTTCCTATCTGAGACCTGACCTGAAAGGAGAGAACTGACTCCCACAGGTTATCCTGTGAGCCCCTCCTGAGAGCCACAGCACTACACACAAACACTAGCACAACAGATAAATAAGAGATAGATAGATAGATAGATAGACAGACAGACAGACAGACAGATAGATAGATAGACAGATAGACAGATAGTCAGTCCAGTTTCAGGGACTCACAGGGAGCACAGAACAGGAGACTCAGGATCACTATCTGGTTTGAGCTCACTTTCGTCACTCCTAAGGAACATGACAGAGTGGGTGACCTTGTGTAGGACCCCTGTGCACACAGTAGGCATGACCTCATCCTGCTGGCACGAGGACACACACAGAGCGCAGATGTTAGTGTCTGCTCACGTGTTCTTACTCTGGAAGCTTTCCTAAGAAATTTCAAGTTACTTCTCCAGTCTTTACTTGGAGTTGTGGTTTTGTGTGTTTAGCTCAAATCACCTCAAACTCTCTTTATTTTTTTAAAGATTTATTTTTATTTGTCATATACATACACAGTACAGTGTCGCTGTCTTCAGACATACCAAAAAAGGACATCAGATCCCATTACAGATGGTTGTGAGCCACCATGTGGGTGCTGGGAATTGAACTCAGGATCTCTGGAAGAACAGTCAGTGCTCTTAACTGCTGAGCCATCTCTCCAGCCCCACCAAACCCTCTTGAAAAAGAGATTTATATAGCTCACATGCTGCGGCTGTTCTCCACGTCCACAGCAGGAACACTGTGTTCCTGGAGATCTGAGGTTTTGCCTGTGAGTGGGGAGAGGAAAGAGGGTAGAGGCAGCTAGAGAGGACAGATGTGCTCACACCTGGGAATCACACACTTGGGAACTGCTCACACCTGGGAACCACTCATACCTGGCAAACACTCACACCTGGGAATTGCTCACTCCTGGGAACTGCTCACACCTGGGAACTGCACACCTGGAACCATTCACACCTGAGAACCACTCACACCTGGAACCATTCACACCTGGAAACTGCTCACACCTGGCAACCACTCACACCTGGGAACTGCTCACACCTGGGAACTGCACACCTGAAATCATTCACACCTGGGAACCACTTGCACCTGGAACTATTCACACCTGGGAACCTTTTGTGGTTGTGGCTGCAGGAGGTCTCATTCCGGACTCCCCTCTGCAAGTCCTCTGGGTGCCTTTGACACCCCAGCCCTTCCTTCCTCCACTGGCACCTTTGGGACAGCAGCTCCAGGCTGATTCTAGGGTTAAGTTTCCTGTCCCATGGGCCCCTGCCTGGGACTAGCTATATAACAAGACTTTGGCGTTGCAGGATCCCCTGCTTGGTGGCCTCAGCCAGATTGCTGTTGACTGAATCAAGATCACAAAGAATGGCGTGACCCTTGAACTTGTGGGGGACTCAAGGAGCACATGGTCTCCTTCTATCCTACAGTCTCCATGCAGAATCATGTTCTCGTCTGCCATAGGGATAGGTATCAGAAGGAGCCAACTAACCAGTTGCCTGGGCCCAGTGGACACACAGGACATAGGCCTCCTCCATCCTGCAACCCACGGGCAAGCTTCCTTCCTGAGTGAGCCACTGAGACCTGGTAAAGGAAGTCCAGTGTTAGACTGCAGAGCTTGGAGAGATTAGGTGGTTTGATCTGTTCTACAAGGAACAGAGGAGCCAGAGAAAAAAACCCCTGTCTGCAGGATGAGGAAGTTCGCGGTCACTTTGGAGCAGTGCATGGCTCTTTGGAGCATGATTCTGTTTTAAACCACCTAGAGGTACAAAGATTTTATGAAATGTGCCCTTTGAAAATAACAGCCTTCAGCTGTAAAGAGGGATCAGTCGATAAAATGCTGGCCTTGCAAGCAGGGTGAATTTGATCTCCTGGAAATCCATGATTCTAAAGAAAAAGCCAGCAGTGGGGCTGGGCTCATAATCCTAGTGCCGAGGGAAATGGAGGCAGGTACTGGGCTCCATGACCAGCCAGTCGAGCTATGTGGCAGGTTCCAAGATT
The DNA here is from genome assembly GCF_004785775.1 of Grammomys surdaster. Lineage (NCBI taxonomy): Eukaryota > Metazoa > Chordata > Mammalia > Rodentia > Muridae > Grammomys > Grammomys surdaster. The sequence goes on along the minus strand of NW_021620991.1, from coordinate 2,558,922 downwards.
AGGAATGACCCGGTCTCGACAAAAGAGGGTGGACAGCACCTGAGAGATGATACCTGAGGTTGTCCTCTGGCCTTTGTGCACACCTATGCATACATGTGCACGCACGTGCATGCGTGCACACACACATATACACACATGCACACACATGCACAGATGCACAGAAAGAGACAGAGACACAGAGGGGGAGAGAGAAAGACACACACACAAAGAGAGAGAGGGGGAGGGAGAAGGAGGGAGAGAGAGGGAGGGGAGAGGGGGAGGGGGAGGAGGGGGAGGAGGAAGGGGGAGAGGGAGGGAGAGGGAGAGAGGGAGGGAGGGAGGGGGAGAGGGAGGGAGGGGGAGGGGGAGAGGGAGAGGGAGGGAGAGAGGGAGAGAGGGAGGGAGAGGAAGAGGGAGGAAGAGGGAAGGAGAGAGAGAGGGAGGGAGAGGAAGAGGGAGGGAGAGGAAGAGGGAGGGAG
>NW_021620991.1:2553064-2558064 GCF_004785775.1 Grammomys surdaster | reverse complement strand
AGGGAGGAGAGGGAGAAGGAGAGAGGGAGGGAGGGAGGGGGAGGGGGAGGGGAGAGGGAGAGGGAGAGGGGACCTTATTCCAACAGTTCTCAATGCTTTGTTGCCTTTGTGAACGTCCCATTGGCCATCAAGCCTGAACTTCTCTACCTTTCTGTGTCCCTCTGATCATGTGACCCACTCATGTCCCCCCTATGATCATAGGAGCTGTGGACTACCCCAAGTATCCAGATCAGTCTTATCCTTTTGTATCTGGATACTGGGAATTACAGGTACTGTGCACCATTGGATGCCATCTGTCCTGCAGGAGACAATCGAAAGACAGTGGAGCAACTGTCACAAGCCAGCCACTCTCAACTCAGCCCGGACCAGCAAATACCAGGCAGGGAAGCTTCAGCCCTCTGATCGCCACACTCTGTGCCGGTCTGTGTGATGTGCTCAGGACTGGCAGGCCTTCCAACCATCACTGTACCTGTAATACCAGTTCTGTTTGTTTAAATGTTTATTTTAAAAATACTTTCAGTCTCTCAAAAAGATCTCAGAGAGCATCTTATGGGCCTTTATCCAGGCTTTATCCGTAGCACAGTGACCTAAATCAGGAAAGTCACAAAAGAAGCACCTCGGTCGGTAACGCACAGGCATGAGGGCCTGAGTTCGATTCCTAGCCAGCACCCTGTAGTGGACTTGTGACTTAACCTCAGCACTGATCCCTGGTTCTCTTGGCAGCCGACTTGGCTTACTGGGATAGCTTCAGGCCAACGAAAGGCCCTGTCTCGAGAACGAGGTGGACAGTATCTGAGGACTGTCAGATGTTGACCGCCGGCTTCTCATGAGTGTGGGAGTGTGTACATGTAACTTCCTGTCCCTTCCCAGAGGGGAAGACGCAGGCTCAGCACCCCCATGCTGTGGTAAAAGCTTGGTGCCACTAGTTCACGGAGGTTTCCGTGAGTGAGCCACGGGTACTTTGTCCGTCCATCTCTCATTAGGTGTTCTGATCTCAGAATCTCAAAGGGAAGGTTTAGTTTAACACTTGAGAAGAAACACATAACTTGTAGAGCTAGGCTGCCTGAACAACCTGGGCTGTCTTTGACGTGTTATCTTTCAAGGCAAATAACCTTGAAGCTCTTGCCCTACTTCCTGGGTGGAGTTTTATAATCTCCCTATAATTGTGCTTCCCCACATAAGTACAGAGAGCAGAGCACAGCGAGCAGCCCTTCCTCTGCCAGGGGCATGTTTAAGTTCTTTAGCCAGAGAGAGACCAGAGGAGTAATGGCAGCCATGCTGGCACCTGCGTCTCTTGACTTACTTTAAAGGAAAGAAAGAAAAGAAAACAGAGAGATAGATATGCATTTTTTTCCTTAAAGAAAATGAATTATTCTTTGAAAGTTAGCCTATCTCTTAGGGCACGGTGTGGAAAATTAGATTTTAATGGCTTTGAAATTGAGGTTTCATGGGTCAATAGGAATGGATACTTGATGTGAAATGACAGATCTATTAGAAGAAAATCAAATGTTTTGTTCCCCGTCAGAAAGGCCGTCGGAGTACACCGAGAGCTCTCTGAGAATGATCCCTCAGAAAGGCACCATTTCTGCCCTGGTGTTTGGAGGTCCTTGGGATAGGTTCGTTGGGGGGGGGGGGCTCTTAGATTTGACTTGAGGCATTCCCAGGTTCATGGCCCACACTGCAGAAGGGGCTTGAGGAAAACTTGGCAGGACAGGTATCTCCTATGCATGTGATTCTGACAATGCCTCAGACACCCTCTGCTGTTTCTTGTCAGGTTCTTCACACTGCACTCAGTATTGATCAGACTTTGGTTGGTTGAGTTATGGAAGTCTGGTGTATGTGGCTTTGTGCTTCTGGGTGCTGTGAGGCTGGTGGGTTGCCCTAGGCAGGGGCAGCCCTCCTTTGTCCTAGGTTTTGTGATTCAGCATGGTGACCCTGCTATGTCAGCTTCCTTAGTTCTGGGATTACAGGCATGTGCTAACACACCAGCCTGATTGATTATATATCAATTATAAGTTTCTAATTGATATGTTAATTATAAATTAACACATGCCTGATGCAGATTCGGGTGGCGGTGGGATGTGCAGGCAGACCCTCCACCTTAGGAACCATGCCTAACCCTAACCTTGTTAAGCAAGATAGACACAAATAAAAATGCTCCGGTGACGCACTTAACTCCAGCTGAAATGCACACCCCAGGGAGATGCCCTGAGAAAAAGCAGGCCATTGAGAAATGATGGCTAGGGGTCAGCAGGATGGGGGCTGGGGGTCAGCAGCTTGAGGATGCTGTCCCCATGATGGCTAGGGGTCATCAGAGTGGGGGATATTGTCCCAAAGCCAGCCATGCCAGCTGGGGAGTAGGTAGGTAGATCAGTGGGTTCCAAGTCACACCGCTGGTTGGGGACAGGCCAAGCAACTCTCAGTCTCCCAAGCCCAGTGTCCTTCTCCCAGTCAGACATGGTTTAGAGTGAAGCCCTTTTTGCTTTCTTCTTCATTCTTAGGGATGAAGAAGGAGAGGGCAGAGCTATGCCCTATGACCCTGCAAAACAAAGGATGCTTGGGCACTCTGAGAAAGGGGCTTTAGTATGGGGGAAAACCCCAGGAATGGAGTGCAAAGAGCATCACCCCAGAAGAGGCACTCTTTTCTTGCTTTGGGGTGTGGCCAGTGCTGGAAAGGAGAGAGTTCTTTGGACTCATTTCTGAAGAGCAGAACTGGGTGGGGAAGCAGGGGATTGAGCAGCTCAGTGCCAGAGCCCAGGCCCAGAGACCTCCACTCTCCACCTCTCACCTCGACACCCCTCAGGGAAGGAGTTCACTTCAGCTTTCCTCCTGTCATTGACATGGGGAGTTCGTGGCCTGTAGTCTGCAAGATCAATGCATGGATGAGTAGATAACACAGACTGTAACAGTGTCCCCGCCATTTCTTCTCGCTCACGTGAATCCAGTCTAACAGCCTCGGTTAGAATATTTTGGGGCACAAGGCTAGGTAGGATCTGTATTGTATCTCCCACCATTCATGGGTTAGAAACTCAGCCCCCCCCCCAGACAACTGTTGATGATGTTTGGGAGTGGGAGCTTTGGGGGTGATTGGGCTGTGAAGACTCTGTGCCCTTATTACTGGGTTAATCTATAAGTAAAGTAATGAGTCACTAGAGGGGTCGTTGTTATGGAAGAGGGTGATCTCTGGAGCGCTTTGCTCCACTAACAAGAGAGGATGTCATAAGGAGGCCCCACTTACATGCTGGGCAGAAGACAGAACCTAACTTGTGGACTTTCCAGCCACCTCTCTTCTTATTCCGTTACCTGGCCTCTGACATTTCGATACAGCATCAGAGCACGGGCTAAGAGCCAAGGGGTTGCTCTACTCTTGACTTTACTCCTGGCCAGAGGCTGAGTTGGAACCCGAGCTGCTCCTTCTTGAAAGCCAGCTGTGTCCGCTCATCTGTCCTCTGTCCATCTCTCCATACACAATGGAGTCTGTTTGTAACTCTGAGACGTACCCTTCCCTAGGCTTTTGGGAGCCTCTGAGTTCATTTAATTAACAATTTCCCCTCAGCAGAAGGAGCATACAGACCTATGCCTGGGCCCAGATTTGTGGAGACATGCTGGCTGGGCAGGAGCTATCCACATGGACACCCAGTGAAGAACCCTCACTGTCACCCCGGCCCTGAAGGGCTGTGCAGACTCAGAATAGGTAGCTGAGAGCATTCCTCCCACCTGCCTCCCCCTCTTTGTTTGACTAATTAAGACACAGTGGATACCAATTAAGACACTACGAACAGCTATTATTGTTTTTCTGTTTATCCACAGACCCGGGATAATGCGGAGAAATGAACTGGAAACTCCCTACATACTCACTCAGCAGTGTGTTCTCCAGAGCCTGACTTCAAGATTCACTAGGAAATGTGACGCCCACAACGACTGCGCAGTCTCAGGGCAGCCAACCCCTGCGCGGTAGAGCAGTCGACCCCAGTAGCGGGTGCACAGAGGGCAGCAGGCTTGGCTTTGACAGGTGAAGGACTTCCTTTTCCTGGCAGCAACTGCCCTGTGGCTATCAGAACTCTATTTCTGAAGGTGGCTGCTTCTGGCAAAGGGAATACTGAAGCAGATTTGGCCCGTGTGCCCAATCCCCGGCATGGCATCCTGCAGGCAGGGTAAGAGGGAACCATGAACAATATGGAGACTCTACGGATGGCCAGTAAGCCTCCGTGTGTCTCCTGTGACGCAGTTAGGAAGGTTACAGGACTTCTCCCAGGCAAACATCATTCTCCTCCTTAGCCAAAGGCAAGGAGCAAATCTCTTCCTTAAACCCAGTCACGGCAGAAGCGCCTTCTGGATTGAAATGTTAACTCGGAGGCTAAGCTAGCCCCAAGCTCCCATCCCTCTTCTCCCAAACCTCCATTACCTCAGCTTGAAGAAATGCAGATGACCCATCATCCCTCATAGCAGTGGGAAAGATAAGTACTGTTGAATATCTAAGCCCTTTGTTTCCTGCCTGGCACAGAGAAATCTTAAACCTGTCAATCAGTGCTAGTATATTCTCCTACAGCCTCGCAGGGTAGGAGATCACATGACAAGCTGTATGGACATGCACCCTTGGGAGACAGACACCCTGGCTGCACTCCTGAGACCACCTGGGGAGCTTTAAGCTCTCCTGATTTCCAGGCCACACCTAGATGCTACCCAACCCACCATCTTAGAGTTTCTAACATGCTACTGAACTTCAGAACTGTTGATGTTACACACACTTCCTTCCCTCCACCCTAGGAAGACGTGGCTTCTGGAGAAAGGGCTGAGTCTGTGCCTCATCCATATGGTGAGGCCCTGACCCTAGTATTCAGGTACCCTGAGCTTGTCAGGAAGAAGCTTGACTGAGATGAGAAGACCTCGCCTAAACATAGAGAGTGCCTGTATTAAGTCCTGGACTGGATACCAGAAAAAAAATCCATCACGCTCTCTCTCTCTCTCTCTCTCTCTCTCTCTCTCTCTCTCTCTCTCTC
>NW_021620991.1:2507325-2553054 GCF_004785775.1 Grammomys surdaster | reverse complement strand
TCTCTCTCTCTCTCTCTCTCTCTCTCTCTCTCTCTCTCTCTCTCTCTGCTTCTTGACTAAAGATGTAGTGTTGTCAGCTGTGTCAAGCTCTTGCCACCACGTTGGATAGTGTTGTCAAAGTATGAGCCCAAATAAGTCCTTTCTCCCTTAAGTTATCTTGGCCAGGCGTGCTGTCACAACAAGAGACACAACTTGTGTAACTAAGGTACAGGCCTGTGGTGATCTCACTAGAAATCCTGAGACCCATGTCACTCACTGCCTGGATAAGGAGATGGAAAAGACGAAGGCTAAGCATTCATCCCTAGATACAACGCTGGGGTCTGCTGTGAACCAGGGTCCAGGAGACACTGGTCCACAGAGAGCTGGCTGTGCTGAGCCAGAGTCCAGGAGACACTGATCCATGGATGGTTGGCTGTGCTAGAGACACTGCTCCATGGACAGCTGGCTGTGGGGAGCCAGGGATCTGGACAGGATTTGTGTGCATGTTTCATGGGCTCATGTATGCAGATGCTAATGGCAGGGATCTGGACAGGATTTGTGTGCATGTTTCTTCACAGGCTCACGTATGCAGATGCCAATGGTCAGCTTTACGTTCTGTTCTGTTCTTTCAAATACTGTCCACCTTGGTTTTTGAGGCAGGATCTCCCATTGACCATGGACTGGAACTTGCCAGTTAGCTAGGCTGAGTAGCCAAGGAGTCCCTGTCTCTTCCTCCTGGATCTGGGAATACAAATGAGAGCATCTTGTCATGATTTTATTTTGTGTATATGTGGGCTTCGGGAATCAAACTCAGGTTTACAGGAAGAGCTAACGGCTCAGCACCAGAGCCATCTCCCTCTCAAAGAGAACATAGCCCTGAGCATTTGCTCAGCTAAAACCACCTCCGGCCATCCAGGAAGAGGTCACTGTGAGTTCCAACAAGCCAAGCCTAAAAATACCACCACGACCCCAAGAAAGCTCCATAAGTTAGCTGCTCGAGCCTGAGGAGAAGCGATCAGCTTGGCCACTGGAATACCCCTCTTTCCCAAGGGCCTGGAAGCTCGGGTGCTGAGGAAGGGTAGGGCATCTTAAAGAAACAGATGTCCCACAGATGTACTCCCCAGGTGGCTGGAAGTCCACTGCAGAGGGGATTTGGGCTGCTCCTGAAGTCCCAGTGCTAGGATGGTTTATCTTGCTGAAGACAGCCAAATTCAAACTCCACCTGTCGGCTCCCTCATGTTTCATTTCTCAGCACCAGGAAGGAAGACTTCCTTGAGAAAGGATTAGCTCCCTACTTAAGGACTCTGGTGAGCAGCACCCTCTGATCCATCCTAATTTCATACAGTGGTGATTACTGAGTGCCGGCGGTTTAAATATTTATAGAAACGGGGAGAAGCTGCTAATGGTTGAATCCGCTTCAAAGGCAGGTGATGACAGCACGTGCTCTGCTAAACACACAATGGGAGAGGAAGCAGAGGCGGGAGCTTGGCGGCTGGAGATGCTAAATGGGACTCTGAGGAGCTGACACTGTAGGCTTCTGTTTAGCAGGGGGCTGTTCTCTGGGTCAGTGGCTGTCCAGCTCCGCCCACCAGGAGAGGGCGGAGTCAGAGGCGCTTTCTGCCATTGGATGGTGACAGCACTTTCCCAATCCCTGGTCTCAGAGGGCAGAGGGACCTCACCAGACACTGAAGCTATAACTTCCCTTCGTGACGGTGCAGGCTGAGCAGGCTTCTTGTTGCCTGTCTTGTTTCAGACACGGAAATAGAATATAAGTTCATGGTGGGGCTCAGTCATTAGAGTGCGTGCCCCAGATTCAGAAGCTTTGGGTCTGTGCTCCAGCAGTTTGTAAGATGGGCCTGGTAGAACACTCCTGTGATCCTCCGGCTCAGGTCTCAGTATGTGAAGATCAGACATTTATGATTTCCCGTGACTAAAGAATTCAAGTCAGCCCTGGATCCATGTGACCCCATCTCAAAACAAAACAGAAAAGAAAGCAAAGAAAAAGGCAGCTAAATCCAAGGTCACATAAGCAGCTATCAGAACTCTAGAACCTAGCTCTAGTCTTGCTTTCTGTTGGTGTCTGGACTACCTGGCTTTCTGGGGACATTTGTCCACATTTCTCCATATATCCAAGCCGAAGCCACCATTATTCAGGGAGACACTCATGGCCTAAGAGCTACAGTGAGCATCTCTCTTTGGGCCCAGCTCAGCAGCTCAGCAGTATAGTCTGAATGAGTTGACATAGCCACTTATCATCAGTATGGACACCACAGGAAACAGAGCCAAAACTGATGGGAATCACTGAACATGATAGGTACCCTCACCCACCGACCTTCTGTGCCTCAGCCCCCAGATCTCCTCTGACCACCAAAGATGATGCCCAGCTGGGAGCCAAAGGCTTCGACCCTGGACTGCAGCCTTCAAGCTCTTGATATCTTCGAAACATCTGAGCTATCAGATTGTTTGTTTTATTTAGACCAAGTTGTTTGTTTCAATCTTAAGTAAATGAACTACAAAGTAACCTAAGCATGAAATGAACAGAAACTATGTTATCGTATCTTGGTGCTTCTTACCACCCTTTGAAGGCTCCGGGAGTGTGGACGGCTGCCTCTGCTCAGACACGGATTCCGCGGGGTATTGCAGGGAGCAACATCCATGTCCACACTGACAGTTAGGTGAGGGTGAAGAGCAAGCAGCCAGCTTTCTCTGGCACAAAACCATGCTCCGCAGTCTCTATGTGCTCCCCCCCACCCCCAGAGCACCTCCAGGACCCCCCCACAGTCTCCTGGATAGGACCAGGGGTGGTGTTCCAGGTAAAGACACAGCCTAGGGAGAGCTTTTGATTGGGGGGACATTAAGGGAGAAGGCATGATTTTGGAAAACATAGCCTGGGTATCAGGTGTCCAAAGTTCTGTTGCATCTGTGAGCTAAGACCGTGAAGAACTGAGCTGCCCATCCTATGCTGTTCAAACCCATATTGGTATCCCTGTTCAAGCCACTACTCAGGTCTCCTCATGAAGGATGCTACAATGTGTGAGTCACAGGATTTCAGGAAACCATTGACTTTACCACCATACGATGTTTGGATTCCTCCCCTGGCACTGGGGCACTTCAAGACACAACCTTACCAGGCACAGAATTGCAACAGCCACCTAGGCGTCATTGGACTGGGCTGAGCAGAGAACCTAGCCCTGGAGGGCTCTAGCATGGGTCCAGTCTCTGAAAGGCTTACACAGTGGCATCAGCAATGGATCAGATGCTCCCTACCCCGGCTGGCATGATAGGGTCCTTGAGGTAATTCTCCATCCCCATTTGCCTCCCACCTGCCCCCCCCCCCCCCACAAAAAAAAACACATGGAGATGCTTAGCTACTACAGAATCACCTTTTACATTGACTGTTCAGAGAGTTTCTCTGCCCTGGACTGTGCTGGCTGTCTTACCCTAATTAAACCAAAGAGCATAATGCAGGGGTCTTGGCCCATGGGCTGCTTGAGGACATTGCTGTAATCGCTTTTATTCTTGCCCTCTTAGAATACGCTGGCTTTTGGTCATCACCCATGACTCTCCTCTGAGTGCTGTTATGTTTTCCTGTGGTGGAGCCCACTCACAAGAGATGAGACAGCCATGCCACTATCGGCCCCACAGATAACCGTGCTGCTTGTAAACTTGAAGGCAGAGACGGAAGAAGGTGATGTGTCTGGAATCAAAGTGTTCATTCGACCTTACCTCTTCCGTAAACTTTCTGGAAGCATCGTTATTGACACAGCAGGGTGTGTCTCCATGGTGCTCTGAAGTTAAGGTGCTGAGGAAGATCACCACCACACCTAGTTCGCCCTCCAAAATGGTCACCATGGTTGGTGCATACCACAGCGAGGAAGTAGACCAGAGGATGAATGTCACTTGAGACCTACAATTAGTGCTGGAGACGGCCACAGCCTCCACGTCATGGTTAGGGTTTCATTGCTGTAAAGAGACACCATGACCAAGGCGACTCGTATAAAGGAAAACATTTAACCAGGGCTGGCTTACAGCTTCAGGGGTTCAGTCCATTATCATCATGGCAGAAAGCATGGCAGCATCCAGGCAGACATGGTGCTGGAGGTGGAGCTGAGAATTCTACGTCTTGATCCAAAGGACAGCCAGGAGGAGACTGTCTTCTGCAGGCAGCCAGGAGGAGGGTCTTCTCCACCCTGGGTGGAGCCTGAGCATAGGAAACCTCAAAGCAAAGCATAGCTAACTGCTTCTTGGTCTCGAGTCTTTGCTGATCTTTATCAAGAAAGACACAGCCAAGAACTTCTCCTGGTGTCCCTGGTGGTCCGAATCCCTCCTGCTGACCTGTGCCAATCTGGCTGAGGCCTGGCTGTTTCTGCTGGATCATGCCACCATTGCTGCTATCCGGACACTACAGAACTGGATTGCTGGTGTATCGGTGACATTTTGGAGAGTGGATTAAGCGGCTGCTGTTGACCTGTGAACTGAACTGCTGATTTCCTGACAATGCAGATGGGATATGCTCCAACATTTCTAAACAGGCCTACTCTCCCCGTATTATAATAACCTTTTTTCCCACTACCTCTGGTGGGTAATGAGCTGGAAGGGAGGTTAAAGCCTTTAAGAACTGTCATGAAAAAATAAGGTTTGAGAAATTTAAGCTACAACACTGCTTTTTTTTCTGCTGATGTGTCTGGATGAAGGAGCTTGTGAATGGGTGTGCATGTGTGTGGGCTTGTGTGTGAGCTTGTGACTGGGTGAGCATGTGTGTATGTGAAGGCACATGGGGGACCCTGCTTGGATAAAGCCATCATCAGCTCCTTGACATGGGTCTGATGACATTGGTCCTGGGTGCCCACTTCTACCCCCAGCCCAAAGTCTCCCTCTGAGCCTCGGGGAGGATAGATCAATGTCTGCACACATTGAATTATGCCAATGACACACATCTTGTTAATTTATGGAAATGTCAGATTGCTTTAACTATTATCCTGAACTTCTGTCCTCCAATAAATGGCTTCATTTCCTTCCAAGGATAAAGCACTCCAGTATTTTCAGCTGACCAGTTCATCTCAGGCGCCCTAATGCTTTCCTTCCTCAGGGGACACATACTTCACAGACAGACTCTGGGGTAATGACACCCAGGGCCCATTTCTAATGACTGTCATGGTCTTGGCCAAATGCATTCCATACATTAAGGCCGATGCTGCTTGCCAAGCTGGGTGCGTCTTCTGGGGATGAATGACCTTCTCTCTAGAGCTTTTCCCTGCTCTTGCCTCGGGGAGAGATTTCTCTCAGCCTGTGCAAAGGCAGAGTTGAAGATGGTCCTAACAATGGCAGAAAGGTCCTCAAGCCTTCCTGGTACTAATGCTACAGACAAAAATGGACTGAGTCTGCTGGGACATAGCCATGCTTAGAAGTTAGACAGACCCACCTGGGGAGCAGCTGGTCCCACATCCATGGAATCAAAGCTAAGGAAGTGACAGGCCAAGCAGGTTTCTTGCTAGAATATTGCTTTATTTTCTGAAAGATGCCCCCCCCTTAAAGTGAGTAGCATTAGACCTTATAAAAGCCAAGATCAGGTTCTGGGTAAAGAGAAGCTCGGGGGTTTTGAGTGCCATGCACAGTGCTGGCAGTTTGAGGGAGAAGCATAGAGCAGACATTGCCTAGTCTGTGCTGACTCCAAGGCCCGAGGATTCCTGAGTGGGGTGATAAGGAAAGAAAGAGGAGAGAGAGGGAAAGGAGGGAGATGAGGGGAGAAGAGCAGGGAGAAGAGAGGGGGAGATGAGAGGGAGAGGCAGATGGGGGTTAGAACTCACCATGCAACCCCCTGCATTTCTGTCTTTTCTGCCATGGTGATGAGGTGGGACCATGGCTCTTCCCAACTTCATGACAGTAGTGCGGTTGAGGAAGTCTGGAATCCTGCATAGCCTGCTCCAGAATGAATCCCGGTACCTGGTACCTGGTAGCCATGGTCTGGGGCAGCTCAGACCCTGAAACATTTTGAAACAGGGCAAGTTCCTGAGGCCCCACCCATGTATGCTTCTAGACTCTATCCAGAAGTTTCCATTGGAGAATCCCAGCATCCTCTCCCCAGCTAACTGAGTTTATTTTGAGCTGAAATGAGGGCTGGTGCATGTTGAGAAGTCAGGGAGCTCCCACCCTGTGCATGCTGGGAAATCAGGGAGTGGGAGCTCTGTCACGATTGCTGAGGTCAGGTGGTCCTCAGAGAGTGACTGACTGGGCTGACTGAGGAGAAGGGAGCCCCTTTCTTGTTATGGCTCAGGGCTGTGCAAATTACCACAACAAACAAGATAAAGGTTAATTGGATGAAACACAAGGTTTTGCAGAAAAACACCAATTTGAACTGGATGGAGCACCGCCTCTCCAGGCAATCACAACAGCCTGTAAACTACATCTGGACAGTGTACAGGTAGGGTGCGAGCAGGGATGGGGGAGGGGAGGAGAAGGGAGGAGGGAGGGGGGACAGGAGGCAGGAATGGACTCTACTGACCAAACAACCAGAAACAGGAGGAGAACATAGCCAGCCATATCTTGCTGATCCATATTTTTTTCCTTAGTCCTTAAACTTGGACAGGAAGGCAGGAGGTTAGAGTCCCTGCCTGTCATCTCTAAGCAGAAATGCACCCAGCCTGTGCTTCATTTGTGCTTGGCTTGACCTGTCCGTGTGTCTGTAGCCAATGCTCTCTTTGTCCAGTTTTCCTGCCTTGACCTTGACTTTGGAAAATCTCAGGTTCCAGCAGGGTTAAGGGTGGACACTTTCCCAACCCTGTTTGAGACTCATGGGGCGTTATGGTTTGTATATGATCAGCCCAGGGAGTGGCACTATTAGAAAGTGTGGCCCTGTTGGAGTAGGTGTGTCACTGTGGGTGTGGGCTATAAGACCCTTATCCTAGCTGCCTGGAAGTCAGTATTCTGCTAGCAGCCTTCAGATGAAGATGTAGAACTCTCAGCTCCTCCTGCACCATGCCTGCCTGGATGCTGCCATGCTCCCACCTTGATGATAATGGACTGAACCTCTGAACCTGTTAAGCCAGCCCCAATTAAATGTTGTCCTTTATAAGACTTGCATTGGTCATGGTGTCTGTTCACAGCAGTAACCAAGACACAGGGAAACAGAGCCAAGACTCTTTGGTAGTTCACCACTGTTTGAATATTAGTAGTCATCTCAATGTAATTAATTAATAATTAATTAATCCTTGAATATGATGAAAGAAGAGAGTCAGCAGCACCTTGTCCAGAAAGGAAGCTGACACATAATTCCCTCCAGAAAATTCAGAGTAGTAGAGAAAGAGTCTCAGGCTATCCTGAAGTCTAGTGATGGAAGAGAGCGTTAGACAGAAATAGAATATACAGAGATTAGGTTATGATGGGACCGTAAAGGGAAGGAGAGGTCTAGAGCCTGGAGAGAAGAGAGAGCGAGGAGCTGGAGAGATGGCTCCGTGGTGAAGAACACTGGCTGCTCTTCTGGCAGATCCAGGTTCGGTTCCCAGCACTCACATGGTGACTCAAAACTGTCTATAACTCCAGGTCTAGGGGCTACAGTGCCATCTTCTGGCTTCCAAGGGCTCCAAGAATGCACACAACGCACAAATGTGCATGCAGAAAAACACTCATCACAAAGTCTTTCTTTAATGAGTTGAGTATGGGAGAGATGGGGATGAATAGATAGATAGATAGATAGATAGATAGATACATAGATACATAGATACATAGATAGATACATAGATGCATAGATACATAGTTAAAGATAGATAGATAGATAGATAGATACATAGATGCATAGATACATAGTTAAAGATAGATAGATAGATAGATACATAGATGCATAGATACATAGTTAAAGATAGATAGATAGATAGATAGATACATAGATGCATAGATACATAGTTAAAGATAGATAGATAGATACATAGATGCATAGATACATAGTTAAAGATAGATAGATAGATAGATAGATAAATAGATACATAGATGCATAGATACATAGTTAAAGATAGATAGATAGATAGATAGATAGATAGAAGATAGAAAGATAGATAGATGATAGACAGACAGACAGACAGATGGATTACTATCATAAAAGGTACTTCAGGGAGAAGTCAGAGGAGCCTCTTCAGAGAACAGCCTTCAAAGCAAATCCTTAAGCAAATTCCCGTGACCCTGAGAGCAAAGGGAAGACTTGATAGTTCACAGCCTCTTAGGGTAAGCAGAAAGTTTTACCCACCTGACTGGCATGGACAAACAGCTTTATCCGGAAGGAAGATCGGGCTACTAGCTGAGACCATGAATGAGGAGCTGCTGTTGGGTTGGTCTGAGCTTAACTTTGGTCATTCTGCTGCAGAGAGAACTCCAGGACAGTGTGGCCAGATTCAGGCTGTGGGATCCAGCCCCCATAGGAGGAGGGCTGGATAGCCCACGTTCTAACAAGTTTTATCTGTGTATTGTGAGTTTGCTTACAGGTCTCCTGTAGCCCGAGCTGGCCTCTTCTATGCGGTATCATGGATCCTTCACCTCTGCCTCCCACATGTTGACTACAGGAGAGTCCCACCATGCATGGTTTACACAGTGCTCGGCAACTCCTCTTCCAGCTTAGCCCTGACTGCAGTTGCAATTGTTGCTTTAAAATAAAACAACTCGAATATAAAATATGGTAGAAATGGTTTCCTACCAAGAACATCTCCAGTATAGAGTGATCTTGGCCTCCAGGGTAGGGGTGGGGAGATGCAGATGGGAGCCCGAAGGCCCCATCCAGTAATCGGTGTGCTCACCCACAGCCGAACTGAGGAGAAGAGCTACTGAGAGAGCTTAGCTGGTCACACCTGTGGGATCCTCTGTCCATCCTCCTACAGAAAAGCAGGGAGTGGGGGCTGGAGAGATGGCCCAGCTGTTTCCGAGCACTTAGAGAAGACCTACATTCGATTCCCAGGAGGATCACAACCTGTAAATCCAGTTCCAAGGGGTCAACACTCTCTTGCTCTGGTCTGGCCTCTGGGGGCACTGTACACACACATACACACACACTTTGTACACACAATTAAGAATTTAAAAAGAGAAACCTTTTATGGGTGCTACACCCTGAAAAGTAATAGATAAACCTGGGATGCTCGGTCTCCGAGCTCGGTGGACCTGCCCTTGTTGTAGGGAATTACAGTGAGCTCCTTAGCCAGCTGCTTAAGCCGTTCATGGTGACTTTCTACAGTCACGCAGGATCTCAGTTTCCTCCAGCTCACCCACCCCCCAATCTTTATCTGGGCTTGATAAAGTCACTCTGAATGTGACTCGGGATAGGGAGCAATAATAGGAAATTATTTTCTCAGTCCCGGTAAATGAATACAGCCTCTAAGAAAAACACCCTGGGTTATGTTTACCTGAGGAAATGAATCTCTTCCTGCACACATCTTTCTTCACAGTCCTGTCAGAAGGAGCTTACTTCCAACTCTCATTTCATCAAGGCTTGTTTCCTGTTCCTAACCTCCCACACTGGAAGGGGATGCAGAACTTTCTTCCTGGTCACCCACTTCAATCCCTCTTCGTCACTTGGAGAAAGCCTAGATTTGGCCAGACTTTACTCTGTAGCCTCCAGCTCTGGGACCCTCACCCCCAGGTGATGCTGCAGAGTCCCCGGGCTCTGAGTCCCAAGGCAGCAGCCGTTCACCCCCTTGGGGTCACTGGACTCTGTCTAGGGCCCTCCGATACTGTAACCATCTGGTAGAGTGAGCTCACAGTCTGGATTTCACAAGGACACAAGACCTGTCAACCCAAAGGCAAGCTGAGGCACAGCCAGAGTAAGAACAGACCTCCTTCAAGCCATGGGTGAGGGGACACAATTCTGTTTATTTAGAATGAATGTTCCCCAGTCGGTTCTGGGGAGGGAAGTGAGAGGAGGCTGGAGAGAAATTCAAAGTCTAATGGTCCTTCAAGCAAGATGTTCACACACATCAGTGGCCTGAACACTTGGTGGGGGGTGTGAGTGTCAACCCCTGTGCCAGACACGGCAAGGTGTCTTCATTTTAAACACCCTTTAAAACGGTGGGGTGCTATACCCTAAGGAGGCCCCTTCACATCCCCGTGTTAGGTGAACAAGTCCCTATTTGCCCTGTGGTTTAACTTGAGCGGCAGGTGCTAGGACATCCAGATCATGGCCTTGGGGAAATGGGGAAATGGAGACTTTCTCATGACATCGGATCTAGTTAATCCGTGTCCTGTGAGTCTTGATCTGTGGGGCATGTGGATCGGTTAATAAGTGACCACAACACATGACAGTAGTCAGCCTCCTCCAGCCCCTGCATGGGAAGGCAGTTGGTTGTGGGATCCCACCCTCCCCCCAGCTCCTTCTGTTTGGGGCATTTTTTTCTGAAAGGTCTGTTCCTTTCTTATGTGACAGGAGAGCAAAGAGAAGGAGGGTGGGAAAGGAGGAGGAAGGGGAGAATGAAGAGGAAAAGGAAGAAAAGATGGCAAGAGGGAGAAAGAGAAGGAGGAAAGGAAGGAGAGGAGGGAAGAGAAGGAGGGAGAAGAGGAAAAGAGGGAAGAGAGGAGGAAGAGGGGGGCAGGGAGAAGCAGAAGAATCGCAGGGAACAACCACAGCTCACACCCTTGCTGAAGGCTTGGAGTCAGCTGTGCATTCCAAATGAGAATTCCAGCCTCAGAAACAGGGTTTTCTCCAAGCTAGTTAGCACTGGCGACCCCTGACCTCTACAATAAAGGCTCAGACGAACCCAGCCAGGAGATTTAGGGATGCAAGAAATGTGAGACGGGATTGCTCTCTGCAGAGGTGTCTGCCAGACACGCAGGCTTCCGGACAGTCTCCTTTCTTTCATTTGTGCAGCAGATGCCCACAAGGGGCTGAGATCATTGTTGCAATGTGCCCCTTATCTGAGGTGATCCTGCCCAAGACCACCAAGCAAAACTGACCTAGACCATGTTGTCCCTCTAAAGTGTACTTACCTGCAACCTTGACTATTTGTAGAATAACCATCTAGATCAACACACACACACAGACAGAGAGACAGAGAGACAGAGAGAGACAGAGACAGAGAGACAGAGAGGCAGAGACAGAGAGACAGAGAGGCAGAGACAGAGACAGGCAGAGAGACAGACAGAGAGAGACAGAGAGAGAGAGAGAGAGAGACAGAAAGACAGACAAAAAAAGAGAGAGGCAGAGAGACAGACAGAGAGAGAGAAACAGAGAAAGAAAGAGAGAGAGAGAGAGAGAGAGAGAGAGAGAGAGAGAGAGAGATTGTTTGTAGATAAAATTAGGCTACAGGAAACATTTTCTTTGGCAACTATAAGCCCTTTTACAATTTGAGCACAGTGATCTACACCAGAGAGCACATCCTCAGCCTTCATGGGAGGGCAATACAAGGCAGATCTCTTCAGACAATGCTTTGGTTTCTTCCTGCCCACAGTGGTGGTGAGCAGTCATTTGTCATGTTAACCTGCATTGCCAACACCAGCAAGTACATGGCCGGCATCTGACTCCACACTCTCTCTCAGCAGTGACTCCACACGCCAATGGTCAGTCGCAGTCTACAGGACGTGCGAGACGGGCCAATCTGCCTTTTGAGCTTCTCCACCTGACGTTGGAGCCCAAGAACCAGTGAGCAGTTTCAGAAATGACCTCCTTCTGAATGGCAGTGGAGACAAACCCTTCTCCACTTTCTGACACCTATACTGACACATGGGAATGTTTAACTTAAACCCCCGTGTATCTATAATAGAATATTTGCAAAACTGGTGTTTCTCAGCGGGCATGCTCAGTGGCTAGGTGTGTTCATGACATGGTTCTCCTCCGGGATCTGAGCAATGAGGCTGTGTGATCAGATCACTGAGCTCTGCCAGTCAGAGCTGGCTGGGACTGGACAGAGCCAAAGTGGAGTGTGAGAGCACCCCAGCTTGGTGCCTCCAACAACAGACAGATACTGCCTTACAGTTCTGAGTCCTTGCACAAGATGTGGGCTGATTGGCTCCTTCTGTGTGCTCTGACCTTGACCCTTGACCTGTGTCCTTTCAAGGTCATCTCCTGGATTCTGTGTTCCAGTCTCCTGATTTTTGTTTTTGTTTGTTTGTTTGTTTGTTTGTTTGTTTGTTTTGAGACTATTGGGCATGTTAGATTATAATCTAACCAAATGGCCTTGATCAACCTTGAGTACATCTCTAAAGACCTCACCTCCAAATAAAGCCATATACGAGTACTCTGAGGTACTGAAGGTTAAGACTGAAAGAAATAAATATGAAGACAGTTCCCTGCATCTTAGAACAGTCACTTCCTGGGGTCCATCCTGTCCTAGTTTGGATATTGTTACAGATGATGTCAATAAAAGTTTCATTGAAAAGTCTCAGGGATATAACTCAGTCAGTGGTTGTTTACACACATAGCGTGTTAGCACAAGGGCCTGAGTTTGATCCTAGGACTGAAACAGAAAATCATCTAAAATATAAGACAGCTGGAGGATACTCACAGTTTTGCATAGATGTTCAGCCTTTATAGGTGAGTTGCTACGGTTTGGGCCCGGTGTCTGCAGACTGGCTGAGCCTGCCCTGCCCTATGGAAATGCACACATCAGTGATTCAGAGATATCTAAGCCAAAAGAAGATAGAGCCAGGAGGACAAAAAAGGTCTCTAGAAGCCTGGCCACAAAGAGAGGGGAGGCAGGGTTTGGAGAAGAAGCTGAGACTTGGCGGGGCTGGAGTCAAGTGTTAGACACATCTCCTTCTGGGTGGGAGCAATCCTCGGAGGAAGGCAGAGGAGGCCAGGTCTTAGAGGAGTGACACAGAGACAGGTACTTTGGTGACAGCTGGAAAAAAGCATCAATGAGGACAAAGGGATTTTATTTACGGCTAAGCCTTCACACCTCATTTTTAAATGATGCTGAAGTCTCTTGCTTTAAAACATCCAAGAGTGGGGCTAATTAGGGATTAAAGTCCTCAAGAAGGTGTAAGGAGAGAGAAAATAAAAGGCAGAGAATGTGGAGGGGATTAACTTCAGCTGTGTCTCCTCTGATCAATTAAAAACAAGGAACAAAGGGAGAGCCTGGGCACCACACTTGAAGCTCCCAACAGAAGGCACCCCTAGCTTAGACAGGAAGGAGCGAGGAGGGCCCTTCGTTGCTGCATTTACACTGTTTATTAGGGATACCTGCTGTGAAGGAGGTGGTGCTGAGGAGGTGGGGAAAAGCTGACAGGATGGAGGTGATGGGGGAGGGGCTGTTGGGATGGGGAAGTGGGCTTTGAACCTGGAGAGGGTCTGATGGGACAGACAGATTCCTGGGATTTCTGCCAGCCAGTCTAACTGAACTTGTTAACTAATTGCAGGTTCAGTAAGAGACACAGATTCAAATAATAAGATAAAGAACGTCCGAGGAAGACACCCAACGTTGACCCCCAACGTCGACCCCCAACATTGACACCCAACCTTAAAACCCAACGTCGATCCCCAACGTCGACAACTAATGTTGACACCCAATCTTGACACCCAGTGTTGATACCTGGCATCTGTTAGTGCACACAGAGGTGAATGCACAGACACTTGCACACACATGCACACGGACAAGCATGCACAAGTACACACACACCACTCAGATCCGACACATAGGTTTGCTTTCTCTTGTTCACCTTGTCTTTAGAACTGCTAGTCATGAGTGTGAAATTCTATGAAAGGCGGGGAAAGATAGCTCCACAAGTTCATCTCAACAGGTAAAGGGGGACAGTCGAAAGATGCTTACAGGAGAATGAGTCTCTAGGAAGATAGCTGGGTGTTCTGCTGAACAAGCCAGAGATAAGGACGTCTGTGATAATGCCTACACAAGCCTGAGTGGCGTCTCTATCTCCTTCAGGATGTTGCCAGGACCCTGGGGAAGGAAGCTGGTGTGATGTAATTTACAATCTACCTTCTGGGAATATGTCTACCCTAAGGAGGTGTGTAAGCAGCTTCATTCCTCTGCCTCAGAGCCACCTGCTCAGAAAAGGGAAGCTATCCTGGCTTCTCTCAAAACCATTAAATGTGGAGAGGACATGGTTTAAAATAATCTTCACAGCCAACTAGAAGGACACTAATTCTGGGTCCAAACTGCCCATAGCTGAAAAGCACTGTATCAGCTCATCTCTCTTAGCTTTTCCATCCATCCATCCGTCCATCCGTCCATCCATCCATCCATCCATCCATTCATTCAACAAAGGCTTACTAAAACTGGACTTTGGATTAAACATTGTCCTGCATATCTAGGAATACATCAGAGAGAAAAGGGAGACAGATGTCCCTGTCCTCATGTGCCTTCTAGAATCAACAGAACGCCAAGTCAAACTTGGTGTGGATGAATGGATGTATGCTGTCAAATAAGCCTACTCTTGAGGTAACCGAACTTTGCAATATGTGGTGGGCATAAGCCTTTGGGAGACAGCTCAGATATAAACCATAATGTCCCCTCTTCCCCCCAAAGGGTCATGTCTATCACATACTGCAAAGTGCAGTTCATCGACCTCAAGAAATCCCAAACTTACAATTCCAACAGTAGTGAGAAATCCTTGTCCTATGTCTCCTCAGAGATACAAGGTAAACTCTCCACTGTGGAGCCCTGTAAAGAAAAATAGAAGATAACCGAGATGATGTTCTGATCCACGGCACCACAAGTAGGCAATGAAAAGCAAAGGAAATAAAAAAGAAAAGTTACGTATTTCCAACATCTTGAATTTATTATACCATAAAACCTTCTTGTTCACCTACCACAATTCTTGGTTCAGAGATTGGCAACCAATAATCAATGAATACATATGTGGTGGGTAGATAGATAGGAGGGTGGGTTAGTGTATGTATGTATGTATGTATGCATGTATAAATAAGCATAGGCATGTATTTATGTATGTATCTATGTATGTATGAATAAGTGAGTATATGTATATATGTATGTTTGAATGTGGTGATTTGAATGAAAATGGCCCTCGTGTATTTGGATGGACAGTTACCAGTTAGTAGAACTGTATAGGAAGAATTAGAAGGTGTGGCCTTGCTGGAGGAGGTTGACCTTGCTGGAAGAGGCTGAGCTTGTTGGAGGAGGTGTGGCCTTGTTGGAGGAGGTGTGGCCTTGTTGGAGGAGGTGTGGCCTTGTTCGAGGAAGTGTGTCACTGCAGTGAGCTTTGAGGTTTCAAAAGCCCACACTAGGCCTGGTCTCTCTTTCTCAGCCAGCAATTTGTGGACTAGGTGTGAACTCTCAGCTACTTCTATAGCACCATGTCTGTCTGCCTGATGCTGCCATCGTCCCTGCCGTGATGATAACTGTAAATAAGCCCCCAGTTAAATGCTTTATTTTATATGATGCCTTGGTCACGGTGTCTTGTGCTGCAGTAGAAAAGTAATAGAGACAGAAATATAAAAGGGTGCACAGAGAGATGAATGGACAAATGGTAGGTAGATCATGCGTTTAGGACACATGGGTGTGTGGATGGATGGATGGATGGGTGGATGGATGGATGGATGGACAGATCAATACGTGAATACACAATCAATGAGAATATGTATGCATGGATGGATACTGGATGGATGAATGGGAAAGATGGGTAGATCTTGTCTATGGAGGTAGAACAAATAGACATTAAGGTTTCTGTGTCATTATAGCAATCAGGAATATTACATATGAAGACCAGAGCAGAGCCCAGAGCCTGCTCTTTTAGATAATTTAAAAAATAGGCAGAAGTTTTAAACATTCTGTTATTTAAAAAGATTTTACTGAACACAACCCCATCAAGAACGTGAGCTATCCGATCCCTTCCTGCCTGCAAAGAACCTTTACTCCCAACAGGACAAACGGGAGCTAAGCAGGGCCAGTTTCTCCTGACCAGCCACACATTCAATGCACAGTTGCTAACAGCAGACTACATATGGACAGGATGCCAGGCAGGCAGTGGAAATGGCCCAGCAGGCCTGGGCTTCCTGCCGGTCCTGCACCAGCAGTTGTGAATAGAGCATCAGGACAGGTTTTGGCTTGTAAAATGAGCACATGGGAAGCAGGATCCATGACTGCCCATGAAATCTAACAAATATGAACACAAGCCCGGAGCGGCTGCTGCTACAGATAAGTCTGCTTTGAATAGAAATGTGCCCAGCTCAGGATAACCATCCTCAGGTGGCTACACCCTGGGGTTGCTTCCTGCAGCCCCAAGGATAGCAAGCACAGCCCCGAAACGTTGGAGAACAGCGGGGGGACAGAAGGACTGGTCTTAATGTGATCACTGTTATCCTGAGCCCAGAATTCCAACTTATATTTATACCTAGTGACTCAGGTCTGTCGCCTCTGTACATCAAGACGATACCAACAAGTCATCCAACTGTAGGGAACAATTTTTTCCTGTGGAAAACTGCATTGGCTAGAGCATGGCAGCCCAGGTTATCAGATGGCTCCAAAATGGAAGCTCTGTGTAAAAGGCAGGTCACTCCCACACAGTGCATACCGTGCTTTAAGTCAATCTTCCTTCCACTTTGGAGAAAAGAGACAACAAAAGACGCTCGCCTTCATCGGCGACACTCCCTTACTGGGGCATCCAGTCGGTCATGAGAGATCGTGAGAGCAAAACCAACGTCTTACCAAGTTCCCTTGGGTATCTGCAGGATAGCCTGTGTCTTGTCTTTAGCTGAGAAGTCATTTTTAACACATAGGACAAATACGTGTCGAACAGCAATCACACACCTAGGACATAGTTGTTGGTTTGCTCATTCCGAGATAAGAGCTCTCCCTGAAACAGTCTAGTCTCCAAATCTAAGGATTCTGCCTCACTTTCTCCAGTGCTGGGGTTGTAGCTGTGAGACACCATATCTAGTCATATACTGCTTTTAAAGAATATTCTGTCATCAAGGAAAGTCTCTCACCATAGAGAATGGGAAATTCAGAGACACACAAAACATAAAAACCTTGTCTGTAATTTTTGTCATTATCAAAGATCCCCAAGACCTTCACCTCCCTCCTCTTCCTCCTCTTCCTCCTCTTCCTCCTCTCCCTCCTCCTCCTCCTCCTCCTTTTCCTCCTCCTCCTCCTCCTCCTCCTCCTTCTCCTCCTCCTCCTCTTCCCCTTCCTTTTCTTACCAGCTATGTGCTGGCCAGACAGTCAGTTTGACACATCCTATAATAACTTCAGAAGAAACTCTAATGAGTCACCTATATCAGGTTATCCAGTGGGAATGTCTGGGGCGGGGAGAGGAGTGGATTGTCGGCTGTTAAATGACGTTGGAAGACACAGGCCACAGTAGGTGACATTAGTCTATAGCTTGGGCCTTAGACTGTGTTTGTTAGCTGTTGGCAGTACCTGTATGCATCAGTCCAATCTCAGGCATGGCTGTGTCCCCGAGTGACGTAGCGGATGGAGTGTCTGGTTGATAAGACTAGAGTCTACTTGACTCTCTAACCCATCATTGTACAGCCTAGTAAAACCCAGCTTTCCGGAAGACCTGTATCTCTGTACCATGTGAGTTTAGTAGTCCCTAGCTTTACCTGTGACTGCTGCCCCACCAGGTCTGATCAGGTTCTGTCATCTCCCGCGTGGGGGCTACTCACCTGCCTGTCTGACACCAGAATCTGGTAGGTTTAACCTGAACTGCTTGCCTCTGAGTTTTCCTCTAAGTCATTTCTTACCCACTGACCCTACCCGGTTCCTGGCCCTGGCTGTGTGCTGACTGGAGCCCAATCTCTTACCCATTGCAGTTTGCAGTGCAGTCCTGAAGCAGCCCAGTAATCTAGAATCATGCCTCTGAGAAGTTGCCTTCATTGGGCTGATTGAGGTAGGAGGACTCACTCATCACCAGGGGCACCATTTTCTGGGATGGGGTCCTGGACTTCTTTATCCAGGGTGCTTTGTGTATCTTCAAAGAGTTAAGTGTTCGGATAGGATACATCTGGATACACTGTTTCCTTAAATGTTAACTTCAGACACCTGGCAGCCCTGTAGCTCCCACTGAGTGCCACTCTGACAGTCCAGAGAGTAATGATAGCCTCAAGGATGGGGAGTGATGTAAACATTGTTTAACTAACAGCTGACTAGACCCACAGAAGATACTGTTTGAAGTGGAAACTTAAGGGTTCTTTGGAAAGTTGTTTGGATGATGTTTGCTGGGGCAAACACGTGAAGGAACATTTAATTGAAGTAGACACAGGTATGAAAGGCTAAGGCAGACTAGTGAAGGAACCTTTCACTGAAGCAGACACAGGGGAGAGGATGTTCTGCTAAAGCAGGTATGTGAAAGGACACGTGATGAAGGATTCTTTGCTAACGACACACATGTATTGGTCCCCCTTACACATGTAATTGAGCTGCATTTGTTGGGACTCCATAGAGAGAAACACACCAAAAAAAAAAAAAAACCTTCTGGTGGTGTGCTGCAGTTTCTTGCTGCTTCTGAGGACTCAGGCTGATTTGGCAGAGTGATGTCAACTGAAACAGATGCACATGCAGCAAGACCCATGGAGGATACATGGTGACTGGAGAGAATGAATAGGACTCATCAGACAGTGACGGAGGCCGAGCTTGGCTTGCTGGTACAGCTAGCTGTGCAGTGCTTGTGGGTCTCAGGTCTTCGCTGATCTTCACTTTGCTGAGAGAGACACAGCCTAGAACTTCTGGCTTTTCTCTTGGTCCCTCCTGCAGACTCGTTATGAGGCTGAGGCCTGGCTGTCTCTGCTAGGTCATGACACCGCTGCTGATTCTTGTTTGCTATCCCAACTCTACCGAACTGGACTCCTGGTGTATTCATGAAGTGTTTGCAAGTGGATCTAGCTCCTGCTGCTAACCTGTAAGCTGTAAGCTGATTTCCAGACAACACAGACAGGAATTGCTCCAAAGAACCTTTCTAAACAGGTCCACTTCCCCCGTATCCTTTCTTTACCACTACCTGTGGTGGGTGGTGGGCTACAAGGGAGGTTAAAGCATTTAAGAATCATCATTAAAAGTAAGGTTTGAAAAAATTCAAGTTATAATTGTTACTTTGTTTGTTTGCTTGTTTATTTGCTTTCCAAGTGTCCTTTGTTAAATTTCATAACATTGTATATCTGACAGTGGAGTAAAGGGCCCTGTGGGGAGACGGAGCATGTGGAGAGGGACTTAGTGTCACCCCACTTAGCCTCTTGAGTTTGATGTCAGGAGGACTACATTCCTTCCCACAGGCTCTTCTTCCTTGGGATCTTTGCAGTGTTCATCTGATCAGCCCGATGGAATACGTTGAATATTAATAATAATATCCAGAATTTTAACAATTCTCAGGACACTTTCTGGTTACCTGCAAGAGAGCAGAGGACGATAGATATGAATGATTAAAGACTGATAACACGAATATTCATATATTCCTCCCACCAAGAGAACAGGATTAGCCAAAGCCGGCTGCCTTTCCCAATGCACCCTCTGTCATTTTGGACACAAGTGACAGTTCCCATTGATAGACACATCCCAGTGTCCTGCTTCTCATCTCTGGGTTTCTTTGATAGGTTTCCTGTGTTTGGCCACTTCATGTTCTTTCCTTAAATATATCTTTATTAGCTCTTTGACAATCTGATACAATGTATTTTGATTGTTTTCAGCCACCATCCCCCAAACCTCTCAGATCCACCCCCTGCCCACTCACTTAACTTCGTGTCCTCATTTTTTTTTAAGTTCTATTTGTGCTGTCCATGTATTCTGGGGTATGTAGCCTTCCACTGGAGTATAATAGACTTCTCAGGAGTGACACTCTTGGAAAGCTGACTCTCTCTCCTAGCAGCTATCAATTGCAAATAGTTCTTCAGCTAAGGGGAACAAGTTCATGTTCATGCAAACTACAGTAATCACTGGCCTGTCAAGGCAAGCGTTCTGGTACCATAGTGATGCAAAAAGCATGAGAGTGACCAGTCACTGTCTGATTGGATTTAAGTCCTCTCCCTCAGATGAAACCCATACCCAGCACCATTGCCAGGCCGAGAGTCTGTGACTGGATGAGTCACACAGCCTAGGGAGGCCCTAGTGTTATCATTCTACTAAATAAAATAATATTAAACTGACTCCTAATGACTTATTGTTATGTTCATACATTTTATCTTCTTATGTTTATTAGGGCCAGAGGGGTGTCTGTGTGTATGTGTATATGTGTGTGTGTGTGTGTGGTGTGTGTCTGTCTGTCTGTCTTTCATCTGTAGATCTGAAGGAACCTGGGCAGGGCTGGTAGTGCAGTCTTCCCAGAGCTTAAAGCAGGGTAGTAGAAACTACATGCTACATACATACATACATATACACACACACATGTACACACTATATATACATATATAAACATATATACATACATACACACATTATACATATATAAACATATACATATACATACAATCATACATTACATACATACATACATACATACATATATACATACATACCGGCTTGTGCACATGTGTATGTTAGGTGCCTTCCTCAGTAATTGCCCACTTTATGTATGGAGTCATGATTCTCATTTGAATTCTGGGCTCGCTGATTTAAACAGTCTATCTAGTCACCTTGTCGTGAGGAACCCCTGCCTCTGCCTCCCTGGTGCTGGGATTACAGGTACCCACATATCTGCCTTGCTTTCACGTGGTTCTGGATCTGAACTCTGTCTTCATTCCTTGCTTTGGTTGTCTTTGAAGTGCTTGGTGAGTGTTTTAACACTATGTGGATTGGCTCCGTATGTGAGCCCAGCTCAAAATGCTTCATCTGAATTGAATTTTAAGACTTTTCTTTCTGAAATTGCTACATACTATACATTATATTGTCATACGTAATGGTTACATACTTAAGATTATGTGTTCTTGTATCTTTGTAGGTGGTTGGTATTTGGGGTGGGTGCCCTGTATCTTTTGTTTTATTATATTTGTTAAAATCCAAGTTTCTGCCAGTTGCTGATACTTTAGAGAAACACAGCATGGTGGAGTGGAGCAGAGACAGGCAGTCCTGAGACCCTGATGGTCGTGTAGCCTACACTGAGATTCTGCACTTCTGGATCAGTGAGAGGCCCTGTCTCTAAACAGTAAGGCAGTGAACTCTAGAGGAGGGTATCCTACCTTCAGTTCCATATGCATACACCTATGTGCACACACACAATTGTATGCGTGCATAAACACACACGGGCACACACTCACATATGCACATGTGCACAGAGATACATACTTACATCCATGCACACAAATACATGTGTGACCCCTTCTGGACACACACACACACTCAGAGAGAAATACAGACAAAGTTTTGTGCATCAGTTTGCACATATGAGAATTTTACTGAATTACCTTTGGATGCTTGATCTATGCCTCGTTTTCAAATTTAATTTCAGTTCTGTGTGTCAGTGGTTTGAGTCCATGTTGATGTCTGACTCTTCCAGCTTTGACACTTTCTTTGCTGCCTGACATCTAGAAACTCATGGGAAATCCTGAATCTCCCAGGCCTCATCTTGGGTAGAAACTTCCTACCTCCCAGTCACAGTGAAAACCCCAGGCCAACCATTGCTGCTATCTTGGGACCAGCATGAGATCCTATTTGCTTCAGGAAGCCTCCTTCTGTAGCCAGTCCCTGCACAGCCCTCCTAGGTGGGTGGCTCCAGAGCCAGGTCCCAACTCAATTTTAAGTGATAGTTTATGTCTTCCCCGGAGGGTGTATACAAGATAGTATTCCATAATTCCCTCCCTGGAGATACCTAAGTGGTATCTACCCCAAAAGTGCTATTCTCCAAAGTCCAACCTGGGGAACCAATGAATTTCTTGAGTTGCCTTATAGAGGAGGGGCGAGGGGTGGCTGACAGGATCACCTGTGACCCCCAAAACAGCCACACTGAAGGCCCCATAAATAAACACCCTGCCTATAAGCCTCCCCTAACCTCTATAGTGTAGCAACTCCTAAGATTCCAGGCCAAGGGCAGTTAGTGCGTAATTTCATGCAGATCTCTGGGAAGAGAGGATGAAGCCTCATGTTAGAGCACAGAGACCCATCCCAGCCCTTCCTTCTCTGTGGGAAGCCAACAGTCTTAAACTTGTGATATCCTCTTGTATCGAGCCATGGCTTCCTGCTAAGGATGGCTTCCTGTTAAGGATGGATGTTCTTTGTTCAGAGGGCCTTGTTCTATAACAGATATGCATTTACTTCTAGTTTCCAGCTCCCATGTTTGTTTTTATCTGCCTCTTTTAAACAGTTTAAATCCACCCCTGTAGCAGAAGTAAGAGGGTGAAGTGGCCAGTGTCCCTTTCCTCACGAAGTGAGAAAGGTTACCCCTTTCTCCTGGTTTCTTATGGAACATCTCTACTGGTGTTAGGAGTCACAGGAAGTCTGTCCTTCCATACCTGGTGGTATTATTTATGAGTATGGTGAACTACCTGATGGGATTTCTTGATGTTAAACCCACCCGTGCTCTCAAGTTAAGCCCAGGTGGTGGCCCCTCACTTGCTCACAGTGAGACACTCATAGTTTGGCCTGATCACACACAAGATCTTAAAGAGGAAGTAGAGGCTATAACTTCTGTTCTTTGTCATGAGTTATTGGCACTTGATCTGAGCTATCTTTTGGTGATGTTTTTAAAAAAATACAAAAATTACTTCTTGGACATTTGATTGGGATTTTTAATTGTTTTTAGACAGGGTCCCTGTTTTAACTCTCAGAGATCCACCTGCCTCTGCCTCCTGAGTGCTGGGATTAAAGGTATGTGCCCTGTACTGCACACATCTTTTTTCACTTTTAACTCCTTTATGTTTTTAACGTTGTGGAGTGAATTTATTTGCTTTCTGTATTTTCATTTGTAAAAAAAAAAAAATCCTTATTTTTCACTAATGCTTTTCTCCCTTTGTAACAATGAATCTTCTCAAAGATTATTTATTTAATTTTTTTTTTTAGACTAAAGACTCAACTTGTTTTTTGGTTGTTGTTTGTTTTTGTTGTTTTGGCATTGTTGAGTGAAGTGGAAACTTCTTGTTTCTTTAGAAAGTCAGTTATGTCAAATGATGTTTGCTGGGGCACACAGGTGGAAGGATGTTTTGCTAAAGCAGACACATGAAAGGACTCATGATGTTTAGAAAGACTATAAATATGACCCCACAGACAGTGGGAGCCGGTGCATTGGTTTGCCTTGCTGGGCCTCGCGGTCTTCGCTGACAACATGCATGTATTGTTTGCCTTACGTCACGTTGCTGAGCTTCACTTGTGGTGATGTCATAGAGAGAAACTCGCCAGAGAACTTCTCATGAGGTTCCTGTTGTTTCTTGCTGTTTCCACAGATTTGGATGGTTGGCAAGCCTTGAAGATTGTTCTGGATCGAATGCCCTTGCTGATTCGTGTGTGGTGTCTGCCGATCGGACTGGACTGCAGCTGCAGATTCATGTTTGGTGTTTGCTAGTGGTCTGGACTGACAACAATGAAGATTGGAATCACCTCAAAGAACTATTTCTAAACAGGTCTACTTCCCCCTTTCTTTTCCACTACCTCTGGTGGGAGGTGGGCTAGAGGGGAAGTTGAACCATTCGTTATGTGGAAGGTGGGTTATAAAAAATTTATGACTACAGTTGAGTCTTTGCATGTGTGTGTGGGGGGGTTGTATGTATGCAGGTATGTGTGTGTGTGTGTTTGTGTGGGTCATATGCTTGCAGACATGTGTGTATGTATAAGTGTAGGTTGTATGCTTGCAGGCATGTGTGCATGTATGTGTGCACGTGTGTGTCAGTGTGGGTCATATGCTTGCAGGTATGTGTGCATGTGTGTTTGGGGGTTGTGTTGTATGCTTGCAGGTGCGTGTGTGTATGTAGGTATGTGTGAGTCATATGCTTGCAGGCGTGTATGCACGTGGGTGCCGGCACAAAGAGGCCCTTGGTTGACTTTGAGTATCATTACTAAGTTGTTCTTCACTTTATTTTTATGTATGATCCTTGTGTTTGTTTTTAATTTATTTTACTTTAAGTTGGCACGTGTTGGGGCACAGCGTGACTCTGCAGTATGGGTAAACCATTTTGGAGGTCAGATCAATGTCTGTCATATTAGATGCACCGTCTCTTTGGGTAATTTCCGCAGTCCTCTATTTTAAAACAGATTCACTTTTATTTTTGAAGCCGGGTCTCCCCTGAGCCTGCTACTCATCTATTGGGATCTATTGGGTTAGGTGGGTGGGCCAGCAAGCTTCAGGGACCCACAGCAGGCTGGCCAATAACCTTCAAGGACCCACAGGCAGGCTGGCCAATAACCTTCAAGGACCCACAGACAGGCTGGCCAATAACCTTCAAGGATCACATGTCTCCTCCCCTCCTCAGTGCTGGGATCACAGGAGGGCGCCACACTTGCAATTTTTTATGTGGATTCTAGAAAGCCAGACTCAGGGCTTGGGCTTGTGTGGCAGGCACTTTGTGTACTCAGCCATCTCCCAGCCCGAGTCTCCGTCTTTATTATCTGGTTCTAATCTCTTTCCTTGGGCGTATTAATATCTGACATTTGTTTCTGGTGTGTTTATTGGTGTTCATGTTCTTCCTTCTGCTGAATCATCTTCTTAACTTTCCGGCTTTCCTGTCTTCCGACTCTGGCAAGCAAAGCTTCCGGAAACGACCCTTCTGTTTTTGTCTATACTCCTTCAGCATTTAGAAATCTCGATTCTAATTTCTGTCGTGGCTTTACTCTGTGACGGAAGAGTTTCCTGCTTCATTTCCTGATAAGCAGACATTAATGGTTCTCACAGTCATTTGTAAAACTCGAATTCTAACATTCGTTTTATTTCAACAGATAGTTCAGATAGCATCGACCCTTCATTATTTGTTGAGACTTGAGATACCACACCAAGCGTCTAGAACTCTGTATTCTCTTAAATGTTCTTTCCTACACACCCACCAGGCCAGGTTATTAACAACTGCTTGTAATAATAGTCTATTTATATGCTATTTTACCAAGTTATTACCAAATAAAATAGTCTTAAAAATATTTCTTTACTTTAAAAACAATTTGGTTTCATCTACTTAGAATCTGTGCTATTAGCTGTGTGTGTGCTTAGGATGGCGACACTTTCCTGGTCATTTAATTGGCATCTCTGTGAATGATCCTTTTTTTCCAATGGGGACGGTTCTTGAATTCAAAGCTGTTTTGTATGATTTTGAAAATAGTGATGGCGGCTCTGGGTTATTAGCATTTGTCAAGTAAACATAATTGTGTTTATTGGCCTTAAAATCTTTTTCATACAGTATACTTTGATCATATCCTTCTCCTCCTCCAAATCCTCCTAGACTCTAGGACCTAGATCCACCCACCTCCCTACCCACCCAACCTTGTATTCTTTCTTGTTTTAGACAAATTAAAACAAGAAAATGGACAAAAATAAGTCAAACACACACACACACGCACACGCACACGCACACGCACACGCACACACACGAGAAGCAGCTACTCTGCTGACAATTAAGCCCGGCTCTGATCCATGGGGAGATTTGGGGAATTGTTGCATTGCTATGTCCCTTTAGCAAAATAGTAACGGTAAAGCTTCCCCTAGGCCCCGATAGATCTAGTCTCAGGTTCATGGGCGCTTTAGTAGTCAGGCATGGGTTCCATCTCACGGAGTGGGCCTTAAGTATAATTCTTAAAGGTAGCCAGTTTCAAATGGTAACATCTGTATCATTGTTGTAGCAAGCCGCCCTGCAGGGAGGTCACAGTTGTGTGTCTCCAGGCTTACAGCTGGGTGATACTGACGATTCTTGTCCTCCCCTGATAGTGTGCAGGCTCCTTTCCAAGAACAAATGCTAGTCAGTAGGGGTGAAGCCTCTAGTTGGGCACCAGCTTGGTTTATCGATGTTTTGTGTTGTAATTAAGTTGCGTCTTTAGCAATAGGGTCTTACCATGAGGGTGTGGAGGGGTAAGCAACAGAATTAACAGTAGCCTGTGGTGTTCGGAGGTCTATGACACCCCTCTGGTTAGTGACTGAACAAGATTTAAGTCCTTTCTGTTACTTGGGGTTTTACTTGTTTGATGTCTAGTTGGGGAATTGTCTCCTTCATTGTATGGTGACTCCAGAAGCATCCATCTACGGTTGTAGGTTTCTATATGACTTTTCAAAAGGCCTCTAGTGTTTGTTCCAAGGAAGGAGAAATAGAATGTGTTGTTATAAAGGTATAAAAAAGACACTAAAATAGAAAGGTTAAATGGGAGGGGTGAGGGAGAGAGGGTAGTATTAGGAGGGTGTAGGGAAGTTAAACGAGGAGGGGTAAGAGGGTTCTGTTGAAGAGGGGCGTAGAGGGGAAAAGCTAACCTGCTAATATGAAAGGTACTTAGTTAATAAAACATTTTTATAAATTCTATGGGACAGTCATACAGTGTGCTTTGGTCACATTCATGCCAAACTCCTCCCCTCGACTCCTCCTGGATCCACCTCAAGTCCTCACCTGACAGCTCCCCGGCCCTTCCTCTCCTTTTAAGAAGTCTTCATTTGCTGTTATTTTGAAGTGTATGAGATTTGACTGCATGTGTGACTCAGCCCCACTGTGTGCCTGTGGATGTGGAGGCCAGAAGAGGGCATGGGATCCCGTGGGATTGGAGCGTGTGTGTGTCTGTGTGTGTGTGTGTATGTATGTATCTGTGTGTGTGTCTGTCTGTGTGTATGTGTATGTATCTGTGTGTGTGTGTCTGTGTGTATGTATCTGTGTGTATGTATCTCTGTGTGTGTTGGTGTGTGTGTCTCTGTGTGTGTGTGTCTGTCTGTGTGTGTGTCTATGTGTCTGTGTCTCTGTGTCTCTGTGTGTGTGTGTCTGTGTGTTGGAAATTAAACCCAGGTTTCCTGCTGCATCCACCAACTCTCTTAATCACCAACCCATCTCCCCAGTCCCCACCTCTGGCCACTGTTTCGTAGCTGTCCGCACAGGGTCCCCTCTTTCTTTTATCTTGGATTTTAGACCCTCCGCCTGGTGTTGCTCTTCTTCCTACCCAATATACATGTCCTGTAAAGTTTTCCCTTCCTGAGGGTTTTCTAGGAGTGAATCTTCTGTCATCAGCTCTGTGAGCTGTTCCTTCTCTACTCATCTGTGAGGCTGATCTCTGTTGTCCACAGCACCCAGTGTTATTGCAGTGACCAATCAACCAATCAATCAATAAACAAACCTTCTCCCACAGTCATCGGACCACTCAAAGGAAGCACCTTTTGTGAGGGTCATCTGGAATTTCCCTCTGGAGAGTTCAAGATTTTCTCTGTCTTTGGTTTAGCCTATGATCCTGATTTTGTTTTGTTTTTAAGATTTATTTATTTATTTATTTCATGCATGTGAGTACACTGTCACTGTCTTCAGACATACCAGGAGAGGGCATCGGATTCCATTACAGATGGTTGTGAGCCACCATGTGGTTACTGGGAATTGAACTCAGGACCTCTGGAAGAGCAGCCAGGGCTCTTAACCACTGAGCCGTCTCTCCAGCTCCTTGATCCTGTCTTAAGATCTCAATCCCAGCTTCGGTTAGGTCATATTTTCAAAGGGATCTTTTTATCTCCTCAGTCCTACTTGCTCTGGAATGGTTCTGGTCATCATGGGAGACATATTCTGCCACCTAATTCTTTCACCAGAATCCACAGGTCACACTGGTCACCTTCCATTGCTAACACAAGTCATGTGACTGCATCTCACTTGAAACATGTTGGAGAAACACAGAATATTTGTCAACTACATCTGTCTGTCACTGTCCTTACTGGGTTCTCTCTAAGATCCCCTGTAAGTGCTCAAGGTTCTTACAGGAGTTGTGGGATTCACCCCAAACTGGGCGGATGAAGACCTGGGAACCAGGTGGATTATCCTCAGACTCCTGGGGTCCTTTTCTCTTCTGTGTTGACAGGAAGTGCCACCTGTTCCTCTCTCCCAGGCACCCCTGCCTTCCACCTCCCTTTCTGTGTTCTCAGTGCTGGGGGCAAAGTACCTCTTGGGGAGCATGGGGGGCACCACTGTTCCCTAATGTGCCTTACAGAAACATACACACAGCAAGGAAGCAGCCTCCCCACCCTCCCGCTGAGAATGCAGAAGTCAGGCAGGTAAAAAGTTGTCAGCCACTTTGAGCCACTGGGAACGTCTATTCATTTTTAATAAACTTTATTTCCACATTAATCTTGCTGGTCATTGTTAGTTTTGAAAGAGGAGAAACTCTCCCCTCCATCCTTGCAAAATGTTGGCTATCAAATCTCGGCCTGTGTACTTCATAAGCTTCCTCTTCCGTCAGATTCTTGGAGTGGGACTCTCCTTGACAGATGTCACTTTAAACCAGAGTTCCTGTGGGCACACACGCCTGAAGAGTGTGTGTGTGTGTGCACGCGCGCCCGCGCACATGCGAGTGTACTATTTGTAATGTGGTCTGCAAGACCATTTCCAAAAGTGACATGGCATATGACAGTCAGGAAACGAGCCTTGAGAGCCCAGCATGGACTCTCCTGGCAGCACGGGTGGTCTTGTGTGGGGTGGAGGCAGACTTCACAGCCAGTGTGTTGTGATGAACGCAATGAGGAGGCTGTAGTGGGGAAGACGCTCTGGACAGTGCGTCTCTTCCACGTGCAGATGTCTCTGTCAGCTTGTCGGAGGTTTTAACAATTAACTGGCAAGAAGAGCTTGTCCGAGGAGGCCACTCGACACAGCTTCGTTAATTAAATGGAGCTTCTCATATTTTGAGTTTTCTCCTTGTTTGAGCCTCTGCTGGAACTAATGGCTACTAATTACATGCGGTGTTTACAAGCGACACCTAGAGGCTCTGCCAGACCGCACTGGAGAGCCCTTCAAGGAATGGCAGGAAGCAGCTGAGATGGACCAGGAACAGGCCTGCGAGCTGAGCCATCCTAGTCTAGTGCGTATTTGTTTGGATAGCTGAGGTGTCGATGAAGCAATTGTTGGCACTTGCCTTCCTGTTTCAGAGACGACAAACAAATAGCTCTTCTGACAGCTGGGAGTGTGGGGGAACTACCGGGGAACTCAATCATCGCGCTAGAGAGCCGGCTGCACGGAGTTACATGAAGAAAGAGATTTGTCCTGGAGGTAGCTAGAGCAGAGAGGAAGGCGAGGGATGCGCGGTGTCAGGAGGGCGGTGCCGATCTCCAGCGCTGGCATGCACAAACACTGATGGATAATTGTAATTAGCTCTCAGAATTTTTAATTATAGAAGCGATATAAATAATCACCTGGCCCACGCCACTAATGAGAGTCCTTGTGCAGAGACGCACCCGGAGGGTTCTGTTAGGTGCCTTTGAAAGCACAGCTATTAATGAGGTACCTGGAGGGGAGCCGGCTTTGGGAAGGAGCAGCATCAAGACGTGGAAAATTGAGCCACTAAGGGAAGTTGCTAGTATCCACGCTCAGGGGACAGTGTCCACAAAAGGTAGCCGATATCCACGTTAATTAGCCAGTATCCTAGAACGGACTTAGAATGGAGGGGTCTCGGCAGTGTTTATAGAAGCTTCCACAGCTGTTGGAGATATTAACAAACTGAAGAAAACAGCAAAACACAGCAGCTTTTAACATGCAATTCTGCAGAACCGGTCGCCAGCTCAGAGAGAAGGCACAAGTGGGCGGTGTACTGACGGGGCACGTGATGGTGTTTTTAAAGCACCCCCTCTAGACATTCCCATCCGGCTTTTCTTCCCATAGGCCAGGGCTTGCCTCCCTGGACTCAAAGCCTTATATAATGATCACGGCCGGATCATCGTGCCTCAATCATTCGACAGACCGCCTGTAACTTTACAGCACTCAGTGTTCTGAGACAATTAGGCCCCAGCTACCAGCTGGAGGAGGGAGGGTCCTAGCGTCTACCGCCTATCTGTGACTTTGATCAACTCGAAGTATACTTCAAGTTGAAAATCTTTCTTTCTTACACAGGCAAGCCCCACGCACATCTGGTCTTTCTTCCCCAAATCCCTTCAGTTTCCAATGTGCTGCACCGCTGTTCATAAACAGACCTGGAACAAGTATGAGCCACCCTGTGAAGACCTCCACGGAACTTTGTGGATATACTAGCTGCTTGGGTATTGGTTTTGAAAGGATGTAAAAATTCATAGAGAACTTTTTTGAGACCCCGATGTGAATTAAGGCTTGCAAGTTCACAAGCTCACAGGTTTCAGGAACTAGCTGGCCACAAAAAGAAACTAGCCAGAAGGCAGGTCAGCTAGGTCATTCGGAACTGGCTCACCGTAAAAGATAGCAGAACTAAAGATACAGGTTGGCTGAGTTACTCCGGGAAATGACTGCTTACAATGGTCAGGATAAGGTCACATTCCTGAATAGAATGTGTACAGGATGTTACTCACTCTCTACCCTGGTCTGTGACTAGTTAAATAATGGAAACTTTCTGTATACAGGATGTTACTCCCTCCCCACCCTGGTTTGTGACTAGCGGAATAATAGGTTGAAACTTTCCAACTATTTTTATGATGTAGGTTGGGATTTCTCCACTGTCCCCTCCTGGTTTCCCCCTTCACCCCTCTGGTTTGCGATTTTCTCCTCTAAATACCCCTTTCTCCCCAGCCTCAGGGTCAACACTCTTCTTGTGAGTCTTGGCCTCAGTCGACTGATATCCCGAAATTCGGAAATAAAGCCTTTTGTGGTTTGTAGCAAGTTTGGTTTTTCGAGTGATTCTGAGTGGTTGAAATCTCCTGTGGTTTGAGTGGGGGGTCTCCCCATTCCGGGGACCTTACAGTTCAAGAAGGAATATTCTCCAACGGTCTCTGTTCTCAACCACAGAAATGACAGCCCTGTAAAGCCATTGAAGGCAGCAGGCAACTTTGGTCCTGATTCTGGAAGCCTTTATTTTCAACTTAGTTATAATTTTCTTGAATTTGATCACTAATGTTGTTTCTAAGGCATCAGGAAAAGCTGATATCTCCCAAAACTCCTTCCAGAGGCAGAAGGCCAGACTTTTCTCCCTGCTCCTCAACACCTGTGCCCTTTTTTTTTTTTTAGTAATGTAACAAACCTATAGATTAGCTTAGCTTAGTTTAGCTGGTGTTGTGTTTCCAGCCTCTCTTGTAGCTAGCCGTAGCCATCTGACTAAAACCTGTCCGATGGGGACAAGCACAAAAACTATGTAGGTAATTCTAGGTTGTGACCTAGAAATACATGGTGAATCCTCTCATGTCAGCCTCTTTGTGGTGGATGGGCCACAGGGACATCTTCATTTGAGGAGATGATGGAGTATCAGAGCAGAGAGCCTCCCCTCTCCCCGCCATGACAGCATAGCTGTCCTGAGAGCCCAGCACACTAACTTGAACCACCGAGAAAAGGTGAGCCATCCTGGTTAAATAAGCAACTTTGTCCTGGGTTTTTACAGTAGCCAGGGTAGAACTGTCCCGACTAAAACCTTGCTTATCAATGTGCAACTGTAGGAATTAGCTTTGAGGACTTTGTAGCAAGATCACCAAGGGGCTTATCAGATTCTTTTGTCCTTGGGATTCTTATTAGGCAGAGAAGAAGCCCAAATATTTTCTTACTCAATTCAACACCTAAGGTTACTTTAGCTCAACAAGGGTTACTTATTTGCATATGCACGTATGCGTCACAGCTCATTTACATATACACACATTGTTATGGCCCAAATACTTTCTTACTCAATTCAACACCTAAGGTTACTTTAGCTCAACAAGGGTTACTTATTTGCATATGCACGTATTCGTCACAGCTCATTTACATATACACACATTGTTATGGCTCATTTACATACATGCATATGTGTCACAGTGAATTTACATATTTGCATTTGTGTCACAGCTCCTGGGTAGAGGTCTGATGACAACTTGCAAGAGTCAGTGCTCCCCTTCCACCAGTGGGTTCTAGGATTTGAACTCAGGTTTGACAGGCTTGCGTCACCTCTCCCTGTGAGCCATCTCACTGGCCCTTGACTAAGTCTTCCATAGTTACCATGGATGTCAACAATCCTCATTGGCTTGCCAAAGTTTGATGTCACCAGTACCTTTTATCTGGAGGACTTAAAGTCCTGCTCTGGCTTTCCTCCCTGCCGCTGCTGCATCTGCGTGCACTCCAGTTCTGTGTGGAGCTGCATGTCTCCAGCGCAGCCTTTCCACTAATGAGGGCTAAAGGTAAGCTGTGCCTATTTTTTCTAATTTGTTCACTCACGTGCATTCTTGGTAATACCCTCCCTGCTCGCAGAGCCCCTGGTTGACAGCTGCCTTGCCTCAGCCCATGGTGGGGTGATGCTGCTACTGTGTTGCCTTCTGTGTTTCTGCTGTCGCATTCATGGCCAGGCTCACACCACTGCTTTCCCCGCCCCTTCTGTGCCCTGACGTCAGCTCTGTCTCCTCCTGCAGCTTCAGTTCTGTCCCAGTCCTGTGTGCTCTATGGCTCAACTAAGGTTTGAGTGCTGTCCTCTGCCACCACCCCGGGTTTTTACCTTTCTCCCCACTTTTCTAATCTCTCTTGATATGCTGTTCTGTGTCTTTACTTCTGATTAGAGTTCTGAGTCAGACTTAGGATTTTCATTTGTGTTTAATCTATTATTAAACCTATTCACCGAGGTTTGAATATTGATCACAGGAATTTTCAGCTTCTATTTGTCTCTTTGTTAATGAGTTTTGTTTAATTGTCTAAGTTCTTTATTCTCTCTCTCTCTCTCTCTCTCTCTCTCTCTCTCTCTGTCTCTTTCTCTCTCCAGACTACTACCTCTCTTGACTCAGGGTTTCTCTGTAACCCTGGCTGTCCTGGAACCTGCTATGTAAACCAGGCTGGCCTCAACTCAGATCCACATGCTTCTGCCTCTGCCTCTTGAGTTCTAGGACTAAAGGCATTTGTGAGCCTTTCAGCAAACTGTTGACCTGAGGAAGCTGTCCAGAAATCCAGATTCCCTCTCAGGAGGTTTTGACTTGAAGCTGAAGTCTGAGCTGTGGACTGAGCCTTTACCCTGTGAGATCAGACAATACCACCAAGTACTTAGTTATAATAAGAAGTGAACTAAATCCCTTAAACGTTAATTTCTCTGATTGTTGTTGGAATTGTTATCTGAGTGGTCAGTCAAACTGGAGCAACACGCTCTGGTACTAAAGGTGCCCTGAACAAGTCTCTGGTCCCTGTGACTCTCTCATTACTGCCCAGCTGTTGGCCTACTTAGCCACCTGTGTGAATTTGGTAGATGCTTGGTGGGGGAAGGGGGAAAGGGGAGGGAGTGGGGACGGGTATGGACAGCAGGGTCTCCTCTGTGAGTCCCTCCTTCCCAACCTTCTCAGTCACCCAGCTGTCATCTTCAGGGGCCGGACATTATATTTGTTTTATTTACTTTGTTATTTTTAAGTGTGTACATGTATGTGTGTATGTACATGTGTCTTACGCCCCTAGAGCTTGGATTACAGGTTCTGTGCTGGACGCTGTGAATTGAACTCTGGTCCTCTACAACTTCAGCATGAGATATCCCTCCAACCTCATCTTATTTTCCCAAGGAAGGGTCTTTCCTTGGAACCAGGGGCTAAAAGAAGGTCTTTCTGTTAGTATTCTGTCTAAACTCCACCTCCACAGTTATCTGGAAACACCCAGATATGTTCCTCCCCACAGTTACCTGACAACAACCAGGTAGGCCTGCCCACTATAAAAGGGGCTGCTTGCCTCCTCCTCTCTCTCTTACTCTCTTACTCTCTTGCCTCTAGCTTCTCCTTGCCCTTCCTCCCTTCTCTTCCCCCTCTCTCCACATGGTCATGGCCGGCCTCCACTTCTCTCCTCTCTCGCTCCTCTTTCTCCACCATCTTCTCCCATTTCTCTCCCTACCTTTGCCCTCTGCCCTGAATAAACCCCCTCCCCTTTGGAACCATTTGGTCTGGTGTTGTCTGTTCCAAGCTGCGCACCACCGAAGTCTAACACTTTCTGTCTCCACCTCTCAGGGCTGGGATCACCAGTGAGCACCCCATACTCTGGTTCTGGGGATTGAGTTCAGGTCCTTGTGATCTATTTGCATGGCAAGCTCACCGACTGAACTTTCTTTCAGTTTTCTTTAAGCTAGTGCCAATCAAATGTTTGAGCTTTTCCACAGACACTTCATGAAGACACCAGACAACGCCATCTGAGAAACCCTGATGTAATGTATCCAGCCTTTGGAGCAGAACTTCTCTGTGTAGTTTCAGGATGATAATCATGGAGGGATTTCATATCCACCCCTTTTCCTTTATAAGAAGCATTAGAAACGTTATTTGTTTTTAACGAATCAAGGCTGTGATTGTTTTATGATGGCATCCAGTTTTCATAATTATAGACAGTCACGTTTATGTCTTTACTTATTATTATTGATTATGTTTGGTTCACCGTCCATCTGCTGAGGAGACACTGAATACGGTTTCTTTTATTCACTGAGCTAAGGTCGTCATTAAGGTCGTCATCGGCAGTGGCAATCACGGTTTTAGATGGGTCGGATCTCCAGCGGCTAGGGAGACCCATTATCTGGCATGATCACGTGAGTGCCGGGCCAATGCAGGCGCCCAGGTGCTGAGATTATCCTCCGTGTTCACACAAAGGCTACGGAGCCTGATGAGGGGAGGGAGCACGCCAGATGCTGTACCAGGAACTTAGGAGGAGCAGATGGGCCCCTCTCATGGCTGTGGCACCAGATACTCACTGGAGGGACACAGAGCCCCGCAAGACCCACCGTATCTGTTTTTAAATGATTGGTTTTCACACCCAGCCACCGGTTGCTGTTGACTGAGTTTCTAAGAGTTAAGCGCTTGCACGGAGCGCAAGGTTTGACAGGGCAGGAAGGTACTCCTGGATGGGGCGCAGGCGCAGGCGCAGACCCGTGCCTCAACATCTGCTCCCAGCTCGAGGCTTTAGTTTTGTTTTCAGCTCTGCTTGCTTCCTTGTATTTTAGTGTAACAATTGTTATGTTGATTACATTAAAAAACAGAAGCTGGGGGTTTTTGCTTTCCTTCCTCCATTTACCACATCTGCATACATATCAGCCAGCTTTTCTGTCTGAAAAGAAGACTCCCAAAGGCAGGGGCCTTCTATCTGAAGGGCGGGTTCACAGCTGCAATGAAAACCACCTTAGCACCCCGGCTGTAGCACGGGCCGG
Source organism: Grammomys surdaster (assembly GCF_004785775.1). Lineage (NCBI taxonomy): Eukaryota > Metazoa > Chordata > Mammalia > Rodentia > Muridae > Grammomys > Grammomys surdaster. The sequence continues at coordinate 2,518,072 of NW_021620991.1, read as the reverse complement.
GCAGTGGCAGCAGCCCACCTCCATCCTGAAGTTCAGGTTCTGGTTCCTGGGATTGGCTACTGGAGCTGGGATGGGGCAGGGGTGGGGTGGGGCTGTTACTGGCTGCTAGAGACACCAGCTGTTACTGGGAAAATCTGGGTCCCCTCTTAGGGTTCTTGGTCTTACTAATGAAAGATTTTAAGAACAGACTGAAAAGGGAACCCCGAGGACAATTTTATTAGAGTTTAAAGCTGGTGAGGGAGTGAGTGGACAGGCTGTGAATCTCAGCAGCTGTCGAAAAGAAGCAAAGATTTAAGCAGGTGGGCAGACCCTGGGGAACTGCAATGGTGGCTTGTAGAGACTATGACACCGGGTAGAGTTCTAGGAAAGAAGAACACATTATCTCATTAAATGGATAATTATTCCTGCCAGCCCATTAGCCCGACTTCACTTCCCAGGGCTGGTCCCTTGTCTGGGTAGCTGGCCTGACCTGGTGGATTAACTCTTCAGGGAGGAGACAATGTCATGTCTTTCTGTGTGTGGGTCATCATCCCAGGCACTCCAGCTGGGTGTTTATGGCTGAGTCATACACAGATAATACAGCAGGCTGGTGGAGACACAGACTGGCAAGGGCAGTTTGTGTTGGAGAAATCTTGTCTAGTGACCCAGGTCAGCAGATGCCCAGGGCTCTGGGGAAATTTTGCTGATAAAACAAAAACCAGAAGCCTGTGTTCTATGACAGGGGACGAAAACGTGAATTCTGGGAGAGAAATAAGAATGTGTTCTTCTCATCCCTTAGAATGTGAAGTAGTTAGGATAGGCAGGTTACATTCCGGGGAGCCATTCGGCAGAATGGCACATTAGAAGGAAGGAGCTGTTGCTGGAAGACACGTGTGAATGCAGAAGTACTCTGTGTATTCCGAACCTGTTCAGAGTCCGTGTATATTATGTGTGCATACATGATAGCAATTCTGGCAGGTATGACACGCTGATCTGGAGGGACATATGGAGAGAGCAGTTTACAGTGTGGTGACAAAACATCATTAGGAAGGCACACCTGCCCCAGTATGGCGCCACAATTGGAAACATTATGGCACCACGATTGGAAACATTATGGCGCCAGGATTGGAAACATTATGGCGTCAGGATTGGAAACATTATGGCGTCAGGATTGGAAACATATGGTACCAGGATTGTATACATTATGGAGACAGGATTGTAAACATGGTGCAGATAAGAGGCCAGTGGGAGTTGGGGTGGGGTGGACACTCAGGCATCACTGACTCTTGGAAAGGAGGGCTGGCGTGAGGGCTGCTCTGCCAGAAAGGGCCTTTTCAGGCCCAGTGAATGAGCTGATGGTGGGCAGTTCTGCTGCTGGGTATCTTGCTACAGGCCCTTGGCCATCAGCTTTCTCTCTGTCTCTGACTCTCTCATCAAAGGGATAATTATTCCTCCCATTTCTATAGGATGACTTAATGTGGATTCAACTTCCTATGTGTGTGTGTGTGTGTGTGTGTGTGTGTGTGTGTGTGTGCATGTGTGTGTTGGTGAGGCAGAATTCAACACTCACGTAAAGAAATAAAGATTCAAGAGCCATGTGGAATTATTGGTGCTGAAAAGTGTGCCATAGAGAATGGAACAGAGGAGCAGGAACCAAAGATGGAGACTTGGGAAGCCATTACCAGGAGGTTCTAAAACCCAGGGTCCCATTCAGGGTCCCCCATCCAGGGCATCCATTTCAACCCCGTAATTTCTAGATGCTGTCATGGTGGTTTATGAGAGTAATTATGTTTACCGTTTATTTGGCTAAAACTAATGAACCAACCATAAACAACTCAGCATTTTCTCCCCTGTTGAATAATGAATATTAATTAACCTGTCAGGAAAGGACTGGCACTCCTCACCAAATACAGCACTGACTGCGGCTCCCCCCTACCCCCACACATACCCAGTGCCAAGGCCAGAGAGGGCTGCTCAGCCTCCGAAAGGGAAGTGGATCCAGATGTTCTGAGAGCTAACACATAGAATTTGTCCTGAGAGACGTGAGGGGACTCGAATCTTTCCCAGCACTGCAGTCTGTCTGTACACTCTGCACCGGTCTCTATGAAAGCGTGCTCAGAAAATCATCTACCAGCTAACACTGGGATCCCGGCCAGAGGCCACCACTGTGCCATGCTGGGGACATAGATATGGTGGCTTCTACATTTCTGGGTGAGATGCCACAGACATGGCAGGGTTTTCCTGTCACAGGGAGGGCTGGCCTGTATGACAAAGTGAATGATCCCAGCTCTGTGCGCTTTGCCTAGTGCCATGTTGGCTTCTCAATCTTTTCCAGGTGGCAACTGTCAGCACCGTGACTGTCCCCAGAGACACACTCTGCTAGGCTAAAAGGGAGCATGACACACATCCAGGCCCCAGGCCTGTGGATATTTTTTTTCTCTAAGACTTCAGAAAACTCTTTAACGACAGAAGAGAACTCCCAGGAAATGGTATGACATTAATTTCATATTATAAGACAGTTTTTTTCCCAAAATGAATCTGGAGTTAACGAGGCTATGAGCTATAGATGATAAAATGCAGACTCCTCTGTTCTGGTGAGGGAAGCCACACTTCATCCAACACTCAAGTCAGCCACTGCTGCAGACGGTCGGCTAGCCTGAGGCAAGAGGCCTGGGCTCCCCCATCTCCCTGTGCCTCTTGCTGGGAGCAGGGACTCAGGATCCTGGATGAGACAACCCTGCTCGAGCACAGGCTTGTGTTTCCAGACAAAGTGACAACCAAGTCTCTACCACATTTCTGCTTTAAACCCGGAGCAGCTGCCTTCTCTGTCCTCTCAGCACGGCTATGTTCTTCCTTCCCTGTCAGGACAGTTTAAAGAGGGAAGGAAATAGAGATACCAGGAAGGCAGAGACAGAAACAGAGAGGGACAGACAGAGGGCCTGAGAACAAGAGGCTCAGAGTAAGGAAGTTCAGAAATGAGAGGAAACCCAGCCCACAGCCTACTCTTCCCTCTGAAATTCAACTATCAGGCCCAGGGCTCCTAAACCTCCTTCAGTTTGGATGGTTTCTGTTAGTCCCACCGGGCAACAGTAAAACCACTACCACAATTTCTGAGCCAAATTTGAAGTAAGGTTTACTGGTCAAGAAAATGGACACAGGCCTGGTGGAAGGAGGAGGAGGAAGCCTACTAGGGCAGACATTCTGTCTGTCTGTCTGTCTGTCTGTCTGTCTGTCTGTCTGCCTGTGTCTGTCTGTCTGTCTGTCTGTCTCTGTCTCTGGAATCCATACTTAAGATTCCCAGAGAATGACGCCAAATTACATTAGTTGGGTGCTTATAAAAGTAAAACCCACAAGGCCATGCACTTCTGCCTTTGTCCAGTCAGAGGCAAGCATACACCCTGACTTAACTCCTGTCTACCTGTGATCAAACACCTTGTTTACTCAAGTGGCTTACTGAAGCAGAGCCCCCAGCATTCCAGGAAGTTGTCTGTCATTGGGGCTTACAGGTTACAGGCATTTTTGTTCTACCCGTAAGTATGGTAATTAAAACTTAAAACATAACTTTAGCCCTTTGTTTAAAGGATCCAACAGGGTGGACAGAGATCCTCGGTGCCCAGATTAAGCCCAGAGAGAGGATGAAGGTTAAAGTCAATATTGAGAAGAGGTTCCACACAGGCTCACAGACTTCAACGTGGAGATGTCTGAGGTCTGAGGACAGTGGTGACAGCCTGTGACTTGCACATGAGTGTTTTACCAGTGGCCCTAGTATCCATCCTGGTGTCTATTGTGTGTCTCTTGTGGTTCCAGGTTTACAACTGATGCTCAGTATTGATCGCCACCTTGATGGGGGTGGGGAGTTCCTCTTAGATTAGATATAGACGCCATGTTACCTCCAAAGTGGCCCCCTGAGTGGCAGTGCCCTAGATAAAGGACTCCGGCTGGGAAAACAGGACTGTTATTGAGTACCAGAGCCCAGAGGCGGGTCTCAGATCACCGGGGACATCTGTTTATTGACCTCAGCTACCTCCTGCAAGGCCATGTAGCTCTCCGTTAATCTGAGCAGCCTGCCTCAGCTCAGAGACCTCACCCTGCCCGCAGACTCACCTAAAACCCCCTTGCTTTTCTACCATTTTGTCCCAGTTCTCCATGGTTAAACTGCACCCAGACTTGTGCCCTGCATGAGGTGTCTGTGGGAAGTTTTCAGAGATGATTAACTGCACCTACCCTGAAAGTGGGTGTAGAGATGCTATCCCATAGGCCAGGGCTGACTGGAGGGAATGGAAAGAGGAGGAGGAAGAAGCCCACTGGGGTAGACCTGTCTGTCTGTCTGTCTGTCTGTCTGTCTGTCTCTGTCTGTCTGTCTGTGTCTGTCTGTCTCTCTATCTCAGTTTCCCTGTTTCTGTCTGTCTGTCTTTGTCTCTGCCTCTGTCTGTCTGTCTGTCTGTCTCTGTCTCTCTGTCTCTGTTTCTCAGTTTCCCTGTTTCTGTCTCTGTCTCTCTGTCTCTCTGTCTCTCTCTGTCTATCTGTCTGCCTGTTTCTGTCTCTCTGTCTCTGTACATCTCTGTCTCTAACTCTGTCTGTTTGTCTCTGTTTCTATCTGTCTCTCTGTCTCTGTATCTCTGTCTCTCTGTCTCCGTGTGTCTCTGTATTGGTCTCTGTCTGTCTGTCTGTCTCTCTGTCTCTGTGTGTCTCTGTATTGGTCTCTGTCTGTGTGTGTCTCTCTCTCTTTTCTCTCTCTTCCCCCCTCCCCTTTGTTTCTCCCCTACTCCCACCCCTCCCTGGCTATGGCACTGTTCCACCCCCTCCCCAGTGTCACAGGCTGTGACTATGAACTGAAAGAACCATCTCTCCTCTACCTTGTGTTTCCTCTGCTGTTTGCACACAGAGAGGAAGATTCTGACTAATACAGGACACTTCCTCTCCTTCCCATCATAGTTACTCTCTGAAGACCTTTATACGTCTCTGAATTTCTATTAAGAAATTGATTTATTTTGGCAATAATCTTTGAGTAGCACTCTAAGTTAACCACAAGGATAGTGTAATGGAGGAATATAATTTTCTACTGTATCCTTTAGCTGAGATCTTCTGGAACAGAGGTCAAGAGAGGCTGGGAAAGGGAACAGTGGAGGAAAGTTTGGATAGAGAGGGAGGCACAGGCCCGAAGACCTTACACTGGAGAAATCAAATCTAGGGTTCAGTGGTACCACAGGCTGCAAACAGCCTGCAAAAATGTAATGTATATTTTAAGATAGCTAGAAGAGGAATCAGGGAGGTGGCTCTCCGCCCCTTAAGCTCAGTCTATGAAGTGCTGGCTGTACAAGCATGGGGGCTTGAGATGAGCTCTTCAGCATGCAGGAAAAAGTGGGGTTCCGTGGGCTGCCCTGCAATCATGGCAGTGGGGGAGGGAGGGAGAAGGAGCTTGTTGGCCAGTCAGTTTAATCAAGTCAGTGAGTTCCAGGTTCAGAGACTCTGCCTCAAAAAAAAAGGAGAGAATGATTGAGAAATACGCTTGACCTCCTCCTCCTCTGGCCATAGGCACGTGAACATGCACTTGTACATGGATACACATGTACACGCACACATGTACCATACACAACACATACATTATACACATATACCATATACACACACCATACACAACACACACACATAATACAAACCATATACTATATGAAACATACATCATACACAGACACCATATACATACACCATACACACACACACCCCATACACACACACACACCATACACAACACACACATCCTTCATACACAGACACCATACACACATACCATACACATACACACCACACACACACCATACACATGCACCATACACAATGCACACACAGACACTGTACACACACACACAGACACACACACACTCCCTCGATGAGGGGATTTTGAATGTTCTAACTTTATTCTGCCGCTGTGGTCAAACACTATAACCAAAAGCAATCTAGGGGCAGAAACGGCTAGTATTACTACACATCCAGGCCACAGTCAATAGTTGAGAGAACTTAGGGCAAGAACTCAGATAAACAGGAGTTTGAAGCAAAACCCGTGGAGGACAGCTGCTTGCTGGCTTGCTCACAGGCTTGTGCTTACTTGTACAGCACAGGACCATGTGCCCAGGGAATGGTGCCTCCCACAGTGAGCATGACAAGCCTACATCAGTTAACAAACTCAATCCCCTACAGCCAGGCCAACGGGGCAGTCTTATCTGGGAAATTGCTTAATTGAGGCTTCTCCTCTCAGATGACTCTAGGCTGTGTCATGTTGGTAATTAAAAGCTAACTAGGGCAGTCCCAAACGCAAAACAAACGATGGCCGTTTGAAGTGACGGAGATGATGTTTACCCTGATTTTGATATACATGTATCAAAATATTGCATGGCACCTGGTAAACACACACACACTGATATGTGTCAATTAAAGATAAAAGTTAAAAAGCCCATGAATAGGTGGAACAGATTTCCAAGATGATGTAAAAATAAAAACAGGAGAAGAATGAGCAGAATTTAATTGCACAGGTATGTATGTAGGGTAGATAATCCTGAAAGACAGTAGGGTTCTACAGGGGACCTGTGATGGTTTGTATCTGTTTGGCCTGAGAGTAGCACTATTAGAAGGTCCTGTTGGAGTAGGTGTGTCTCTGTGGGTGTGGACTTTAAGACCCTACTCCTAGCTGCCTGGAAGCCAGTCTTCCACTAGCAGGCTTCAGATGAAAATGTAGAACTCTCAGCTCCTCCTGCACCATGCCTACCTGGATGCTGCCATGTTTCCACCTTTGTCAGCTACGCCAGCATAGCTAACTGAGTTCCTTGGATCGGTGGAGGGCTGAGGGTGAGAGAAAGAAAACAAGGAGTCATCTGGTAAAGACCAAATGCTATATTTTCAACTGCGTAGCTCCCTTTTATACTTCCCACAAAACAGGAACAAAAACAGGAACAAGGAGACACACTTGGCAGCCTACCACCCAAGCTTCCATTTCTCCTCGAGCAGTCTTCTGGGGGTGGGGAATGCATAGCGATGGGGGAGCGGGCACAACAGTGCGGGTGTAGAGGATGGTGACTCACACACCTTGATGATAATGGACTGAAATCTGAACCTGTAAGCCAGCTCCAATTAAACGTTGTGGTTATAAGAGTTGCCTTGGTCATGGTATCTGTTCATAGCAGTAAAACCCTAACTAAGACAGGACCTAAGGGGTTGTTTAAACTTCCCATCTTTATGAATCAAACAGGGTTTACACAAGAAAGACCCTCAGGATGGGCTGTCCAGGAACAGCATCTCAGACCTGAGGAAGCCTTGCCCTACAGGTTTGGCCAAGGTGGCTGTCCTTGATATCTCCAGTGAGTTGACTAACCTCCTCTTCCTGGGATTACCCATTCCTTGTGGGTATGAATTTCTCTTCCAGTCTGGTGGCTTTAGCTACAGGCAGAGATGGCTTACTTTGATCAGAAACAGCACTCCTTGCTGAGACTTTGAGGGACATGGGGGAGACATGCTGCTCTTTCTTCTCCATCCTGTGGATTCAGGAATTCTTTACAGGTGTTGGGAGGAGGTGGAGCATATGGAGTGTTGGAGGAAGTCTTCCTGAACCTCTGCTTCCTTGGGCTGGAGGGGGCACCCTTGTCTGGTGTGTGATGCCCCATAGACTCCTGGGCTGGTCCCCTGGACCTCAGGTGATGGTGATGCTTTTGAAGATGGTAGAAACTTTGGGAAGAGGGACGCAGCTGAAGTAGATGAGACCCCAAGGTAAGTCTTTGAGGATGAGATCCAGTCCTCAGTGGTCTCTCTGATGCTCATCCTGGCTGACGTTAGTTAAATGGCTCTACTACACCTAGCCATCCCTGCCCTGTGGACAGAACCTCTGACACAGTGTGATGAAACAAATAATCCCCCCTCGAAGCTTCTTGCTCCAGGTGTTGTTCACAGTGAGAAGAACTGAACAGCACAGGCATGCTGTCGGTGTGAGAACATTCACTGGGCTGTGGGAGAGGCTGTTGGCAAAGGTCAGACACCTGGAAGGACAGGAATACAAGCAAACCTGGGGCTCAAAACTGAAAACCAAAGCTGGCATTTGACAGCTGAGAACAGTGTACAAAAGTGACCTATGCCCTCTCTTACCATCTCCATCAGACTGTACCCCATCTCTCTCTCTCCCTTCTCTCTAACCAGACAGGAGAGGTTTCCAGTAGGATTCAAGTATCATCAAACAGTAATCTCAGCTGAGGTTGTCAAGTCCCTCCCCTCCTTCTCAACCAACGCGGGCATATGAGCTTCTAACTCCCACCCTCAGGTTGAGTCCCCTTTCTTTGCCTTCCTTCCTTCCTTCCTTCCTTCCTTCCTTCCTTCCTTCCTTCCTTCCTTCCTTTCTTTTCTTTCTTCCTTCCTTCCTTTCTTTCTTTCTTTCTTTCTTTCTTTCTTTCTTTCTTTCTTTCTTCTTTCTTCTTTCCTTCTTTATATCTTTCTTTCAATTTTTTTAAAATTTATTTTATGTATATGAGTACACTGTCACTGTGTTCAGACATACCAGAAGAGAGCATCAGATCCCATTACAGATGGTTGTGAGCCACCATGTGGTTGCTGGGAATTGAACTCAGGACCTCTGGAAGAGCAGTCGGTGCTCTTAATCTCCGAGCCATCTCTCCAGCCCCTGAGTCCCTTTCATATGTTGGAACCATGGAGTCAATGATAAGAAGTTGTGCCTGTTGAGCACCGAGGAAAGACTTACTCTTGGCAAGAACAGGAGTGGGAGATGGACCCACAGATCAATTTCTCAATGCCTGGGGGCGGAGAGATCGTGAATTCAGTGTAAAGGGTGTGAAGAGGGCTGGATGATAAAGGGGTCTTTTTTTGAAAACAGGCAAACATTTTCCTAGGAGTTTAGACACCATACTCTGCTGCTGCTTTTGAGGCTCAGTCTGGTCACTGTAGTGATTGTCACTAACAGGGTATCCTGTGGACATGCCGGTGACACCAAGCCACCTCTAATGTCATTGTCAGCCAGTGTAGACCTTGTAGTTTCAGCCAGTCTGTGGAGAGGAGTTCTGGTCTACAACTACCCTTTCTTCAGAAATAAGGTAAAAGCCAGCCTGGGGGTCAAAATTTGAAAGCACAGTGGAAGTTAGAAGCTCATATGCCCGACATGGTTGGGAAGGAGTAGGAGGACATGGCAACCTCAGCTGAGCTTCCTGTTTGATGATGCTGGAATCCTACTGGAAATCCTTCCTGTCTGGTAAGAGAAGAGAAAGATGAGGTGGGATCTGATGGGGACGGTCAGGGAGAGAGGTGGCCCCCCTGAGGAAGACTCACCCAAGGAGGGGTGGTGAGAATTTCAGAGACATCTGGTAGCTGTCATTCTGAAGGGTCAGCGACCAAGGTTGGCTGGTGCTGTTCTTGGTGAGATCAGAGCCAAAGTTGGTTGGTATAGATGAGTGAGCAGGGCCAGAGCTTCCCAAACTCAGGACCCCTGTGCCCAGGTGAGGAGCCAGTTGCTTTAACCTGTAGGACTGAGCAGCAAGGAGGTGACTTTGTAGACCCATGCAGCTACACATTGCAATAACCAAGCACATCGTGGGCTTACAGGGAAGTCCCCTTTCACATCTCCCTCGGTGGGGTTCTTCTTGTTCACATCTCCCTCGGTGGGGTTCTTCTTGTATGTTCTCAGGTTCCATTATGAGCACCGTAGTGGATCACTTGAATAACAGGAATGGATTCTCCCAGAGTTTCAGAGACCAGGAGTCTAAGATGAAGGCATGAACTGGAGGCTCCATCTCAGGGTGGAAGAGGACACTGTGCTGAATAGTTTTATGTCAACTTGAGAAGCTAGAGGCCTCTGGATGGAGGGCAACTCAATTTAGGGGAAAAAAAATCCTTTCATTAGATTTAGCTGTAGGGCATTTTCTTAATTAGAAGTCAGTGGGGGAGGGTCCAGCCCACTGTGGGTGGTGCCAGTCATGGGCTCCTTGTTCTATAAGAAAGCAGGCTGAGCAAGCCATGAGGAGCAAGCCAGTAAGCAGCATCCCTCCATGGCCTCTGCATCAGCTCCTGCCTCCAGGTTCCTGCCCTGTTTGAGTTCCTTACCTGACTTCCTTTGATGATGAACAGAGATATGGAAGTGTAAGACAGATAAACCTTTTCCTCCCCAACTTTCTTTTGGTCATGGTGTTTCATCATAGCAACAGAGACCCTAACTAAGATACCAATCCCATCTCTCTCTCCAGGCTCTGATGTCTGCTGCAAATCTTTTGTGTCCTCTGGTTTAGTGAAGGCTCGTGCATCTCTGACTGTCTTGTTCTTATATCTAATGTGTGAGAGACTATGTGTTTGTATATATAGGTATGATGTGTATGTGTGTATATATGTGTGTATGGTGTGTGTGTGTGTATGGTGTGTGTGTATGGTGTGTATGTGTGTATGGTGTTTGTGTATAGTGTCTGTGTATGATGTATGTGTGTGAGCATTGTGTGTGGTGTATGTGTGTATGGTATGTGTATAGTGTGTGTGTGTAGTGTCTGTGTATGATGTACGTGTGTGTGTGTGTGTAGTGTCTGTGTATGATGTACGTGTGTGTGTGTGTAATGTCTGTGTATGATGTACGTGTGTGTGTGTGTTGTGGGTGGTGTGGATGTGTGTGTGTATGGTGTATGTGTGTGTATAATGTCTGTGTATGGTGTGTGTGTGTTGTGGATGGTGTGTATGGATGGTGTATGTGGATGTGTGTGGTGTGTATGGTGCCTATGTATGTGTATGGCATGTGTGT
>NW_021620991.1:2500428-2507315 GCF_004785775.1 Grammomys surdaster | reverse complement strand
GTGTGTATGGTGCCTATGTATGTGTATGGCATGTGTGTGGTGTGTGTCTGTATGGTGTGTGTGTTCCTGTGAGTGTGGGTATGTTCTTGCCATGGCACACATGTCGAGGACAGAGGACAACTTTGAATTTTAGTCGTCTTCCACCTTGCTGAGGGCTGAGTCTCTCAACTCTGGGCATTCCCCTGTCTCCATCACACCACAGGGACACTGGGACTAGAAGAGGTGAGTCACTGAGCCTGCTTTACTTGGGTTCTAGGGCTCTAAACTCTGGCCTTCATCTACGTGTGATAAGAAGAGCCTTGGGTACTGAGGCCATCCCAGCCTTCTGCCGGATCTCTCTCTCCAGACTCCCTTACACCGTGTGCCCTCTGTGCATGTCTGCATTTTCCCTTTTGTTAGGACCAGTCCTACTGGATCAGGCCTCCATTTTGACGTGGTATGTCTGTAAACGCCTTGACTTTGAAGAGGGTCACACTCTGAGGCGGCGATGACTCCTTCAAAATTTTAGTTTGTTTTTTCTTTTGTTTGGGGTCAACACAATTCATGCCAAATAAAGCTCAGAGGACAGAAAACAGCCCACATGACCTGACTTCACAAGGAGCAGGTGAAGCTCTGCATGCTGAATCCTTCCTGAACACTCCTGGGCAGTATCCACTGGCTCCATCACTCCCATCCTCTTGGGCTGGATTATTCTGATGGGAGAGCAACAGCTGGGAATAAGGGTCAGAGCTACAGATGGTGTAGCCCCCTGCCTCTGGCAGGTAGGTTGGTTGTTGTTACTGTTTTGTGGATATTTTTCCTGTTGTAAGCTCAAGAGAAGTAGGTGTCTTTTCCATGTCCTGCCGTCTTGCCGAGGGACTTACAGATTTTGCATAGAGTCACAGGGAAGCATCCGAAGCAATAATTATAATCACAGCGCCTTCACACTCTCTTCCCTGACATTAAATGGACCGTGACCGATGTGTTTCTGGAGAACATCTCCCCTCGTCTTCCTCTGTGGAGCTCGTGTATAATGATGTTTTGTCCCGGCTGAATGCAGCAGATTGGGTGCGGCGGAGCAAGCCTGGGGCAGCTCCAAGGTGCCATTACAAGCTGTGAAGGGAGAGACGCTCTGGGAAGAACAGACAGGAACAGAGATACAGAGGAGGAAGTGAGGTGGCCTTGCAAAGGTGACTGGGCATCTATACAGAGGCTTGGGGTGGAGCACAGGCCTGTCTCCCTGGGCTTAGTCTGTATGTTCACTTGTGTACACGCTGCACGTGGAAGTCAGATGTCAGTTTGTGTCACTTCCCTGGCCCTCCCCCACGTTCCTAGAATCTTGCTGATTTGACCCAGCTGGCTTTCAGGTGAGGCTCAGAAACTCAGCTATCTCCATTTACCCTCTGAGATTACAGCGGGCGTCACCACGCACAGATCACGTCACCACGCACAGGTTTTTTTTTTTTTTAAGCGTAAGCTGATTCTGGTGATCGAACTCAGGTCGTCTTGCTTGGTACTAACTGAGTGCCCCCCCCCCCCCCGGTTCTTCCCTGACCCCTGAATCTCTGGATGTAGTAATAAGAACTGTGCAAGGGCAGTGACTTTAGGGTACTGTGTACTGAGGTCTCAGTGTAGAGCAAACGTCTCACTTTCTTTCTGTCTTAGATGGAGATGTGGAGTCCATCTCAACGACTTGGGATTCAGAGTAATAATAAAATGGGCAAGGGGAGGTAATAACAACGAAGAGATGCATAAGATGGACAAAGAAAGCAGGAGTCAGTGCTCATACAATGGTAACCTAAATCAGGGGCCCCATTTAACAACATCGGGACACTGGGAAGTTGGGCATAACAATGTATGTGCCACCTCGGGGCCTGAGAACCGAAAGGTCTTTACCGCGGGTGCTGGTTTACTTTCTTTCTTTTTAAATTTTATTTATTTAATGTATGAGTGCTCTGCTACATATACATCCACCTGCCTGAAGAGGGCATCAGATCTCCCCAAAGATGGTTGTGAGCCACCATGTGGTTGTGGGGAATTGAACTCAGGACCTTTGGAAGAGCAGCCAGTGCTCTTAACCGGTGAGCCATCTCACCAGCTCCCTGAGCGCTGGTTTCTAACTGTGATCTGAGGGGACAGGTTCATTGTGGTTCACTGTTTAAAGGGTGTGGTCCATCGAGTTGGAAAGGTGGAGTGGGAGTGGCTCTTGGCTGTGGTAGGAGAGGCGTGAGGCAGCTCACTCATTTCTAGGAAGACAAGGAGACAGAGATGGCTCAAGCAGCAGAGCCAGCTCAGCCACTCCTCAGAACTAGAACCTTCCATAACAGCACCCCCAGCTGGAGCCCTAGAGTTCAAGCACAGGAGCCTGTGGGGGACATTTCACATTCAGCCACAACATCACTCAATCCTGACATGGTGGACGAAGCCCTGCTTTGAGATTCTGAAGGCATCTACAATAGTAATAACAACACACACACACACACACAAATCACATTTATGGCATGTCCCCTCGAGGGTTACAAATAACCTCATGACTTTCTTAAACAAGGCGGCACATTTGAGCCTCAGATCAGTCCCCCCCCCCTCACCCCATTACTCTTCTATACACACAGCTTCCCATGTAAATCAAGGTACCTGGGAGTGAATGTTCAAAATTAATTGGCACCTTGGTATGTAAAGGGACACGGCCGTATGCTTCTAGCGTGCGCGGCTAATGTCCTGTCGCTGTAAATTAGCACCCAAATTGCTCCAGGAATATTGATGTGCCATGAATTCTGGAGAAGACAGCGAGGACTGGAGGTGATTTTCATACAAACAGGTCCTTGATGGGAAAACCGACACCTCCTTTTTTATTTCCCTTGCAATCTCTAGGCAAGTGTGAGAGGAGGGATGGGTTTCCAGCCTGCAGGTTCAGCAGACCTATCAACCCCAGGGCCCAACTCATGAGGTCCTGGAGTCTTGAGTGTATGCTTATGTTTGGTTTTGCCCCAGCCTGAAAGTATTTGTCTCTGATTTTCAGTGCCCACAGGTAACTTTCAAAACATTAAGCCCATAAAGTGTCTTTATGACAACATAAAATAAACACATGCTGGAACTTTATCCAACTCATTAATTACCGAGGAACTGAGGGGGTGGAGATGTAGCCTGGAGTGGCGGCAGCTGAGCAGACATTCAAAGACCAGCAAGAAGAGAACAAGAGAGTGAACATGTTGGGGAAGAATGGAACAGTTACCCTTGATGTTGGAGATACTCAGGAGAAGACTACAGGATGTGTATGGTGTCTCGGTGACTAAGCAAGCTCTGCCCAGCAGACTCTCCTGAGAACACAAGTGTTCTATACGTGTGTGAGGGAATGTAGGCATCGCTGGCATGTGTGCAGATGAAGCTCTACAATTGGGGGCAGGGCTAACTGAGTGCTGTGATTGTTGTCTGCAGCTCTGGGCTGTGTAGCTGGCACTGACAGACAGCTACGTTGGAATACCATTCACTCTGAGACCACACGGAACTTTCTTTGCCACAGAGAAGTTTTCAAGGATCTGTGAGCCTACCATTCTCAGTCTCGAGAACCATGAAGCTCAAAATCAACTTTGACTCAGTTAGTTCTGTCCTTGGGTGGGCAGAGGGGCCTTGCTGGGCATCAGGTAAATGGCTGTGTCTCTTTGGCTATCAAATCCAAGCTCTGCTGGAGTTGGCTGTAGGAAAACTCAGGAAGCTGGGCTAGTGGCCAGCCCTGGGCTCCCAGCATCTGCCTTCCTGTTTGGGTGCTGACTGGAGCTCCTCTCAGGGTAGAGTGGTTTTCGTAGCATCTCCCTTATTTGGGGAGTGTCCACGGACCTTATGTCAGACTCTGTCTGGTGCACTTACACATGTGACTGAGAAACAGAGGCAAGGCTGCTGTCCGCAAAACCCTGCTCCCAGCAGTGGGTCTGGAACCAACTGAGGCAGAGAACCCCAAGGCTGACATAGTGAACGTATTAGTTTTGATGCCTGAGAAACGTCTGTCCTGTGCTTTGGAGCTCTGAGGAGTTATTCAAGGTGGAGTTATTCAATTGTTTTTTAACCGTTGGCTACTAGGCGGGATTACTTAGCTCCACCTCTGGGCGGGATTACTTAGCTCCACCTCTCAGACCCCCCGACCATACTCGAGCTGAAGGTTCCCATTCAGGTGCTGCGGCCCCTCAGAAGCTGAATGTAGACTAGACTGCTTCTTCTCACGGGCTTCTCCGGGAAAGAGTGACGAGAAACTATTCCCATAGGAAATAGTTAAGCATGTCACCTGCCTTGGCCCGCCAGCCCATCATGGTGTCCAGTGATGGGTCCATCTGTGATGGAAGATGCCGTCTTAGTCAGGGTTTCTATTCCTGCGCAAACATCATGACCAAGAAGCGAGTTGAGGAGGAAAGGGTTTATTTAGCTTACCTTCCACATTGCTGTTCATCACCAAAGGAAGTCAGGACTGGAACTCAAGCAGGTCAGGAAGCAGGAGCTGATGCAGAGGCCATGGAGGGATGCTACTTTTTTTTGGGTGAGGGAGGCAGGGGATTATGTCACTTATAGGCTGTACATGCTCCAGTGGGGGGATTTACAGGTGACATGATTAGACACAGCAAGGCATGAGATGGAAAGAAGAAAGAAAGGAAGGGAGGGAGGAAGGAAGGCAGGGAAGAGGAAAGAATGAAGGAAGGAAGGAAGAAAGAAAGGAAGGAAAGAAGGAAGTGAGGGAGGGAGAAAGGAAGGAAGGAAAGAAGGGATAGAGGGAGGGAGGGAGGGAGGAAGGAAGGAAGGAAGGAAGGAAGGAAGGAAGAAGAGGACATGAAGTTCGGATGGGCATGTATTAGGTCTAGTTGGAGGAAAATGTGGGCTGTGGTGGTCAGAATACATCATATACATGTATGAAATTCTCGAAGAATTAAAACAGTAAAACCCTGTGTTCTCATTCTCCTGACAGCCGGACAGAAATTTATAAAAGTGGGCTCCCCTTTCCTCCTCTTAGGAAGGACAAAGGCCAAGCATGGAAGCAGCTCTAGACCACCATGAGCCAGAGGACAGTGTCAAGACATTTTGCTGAACAACCATGACTAACCTGGCTCCTTGATTTGCCTCCCACAGTGGGCCACCCTTAGAGATCTGGGGTTGTCTTAGTTAAGGTTTCCAGCTGTGAGCAGACACCACGACCAAGGCAACTTTTACAAAGGAAAACATTTAATTGGGGCTGGTTTACAGGTTCAGCAGTCTAATCCGTTATCATCCTGACGGGAAGTATGGCAGCATCCAGGTAGATATGGGGCTGGTGAAGGAGCTGAGAGTTCTACATCTTGATCCAAAGGCAGCCAGGAGGAGACTGCCCCATACTGGCCTTTGCTTGAGTTTAGGAGACCTCAAAGCCCACTCCACAGCAACACACTTCCTCTGACAAGGCCACACCTAATAGTGCCACGCCTTAAGGGCCAAGCATTCAAACGCAGGAGTCTATGGGGCCAAACCTATCCAAGCCACCATGGAGTCCTTTCTCTGTTCTCTGCAGAGTCAAGTTCTAAGCCACATTTTTGAGAGCTGCACATTCTCTGGGTGGGGTGCCCAAGCTGTGTGCACTGTGCAAGACAGTGATGCTTGCTTGTTTCTCCCTTGCTGGCTTGTCTTTTATTATGGGAGCTCAGCCAGTCAGTGGAGGTAGATGGATAGGAGAGAATTCTTTTCTCCCTGACATGGAGGAAGTGCCTTCGGAGTAAAGGCTGACATTGTTCAACAGCAAAGGGACCACCCAAGAGGTGTTTACAATGAGAACACAGGCTCTGAAACAATGTCTCAGGTGAGGAAAGCGCCATCTGCAATTGTTTACCGACTTACTAATTTCTAAAGCTTTGAAGCTCCATGCACCTTAGTTACTCCATGTTGCCGATAAAAAACACCTGACCAAAGCAACTTAAGTGAGAAGGGTTTACTCTTGCCTGTCACTTCAGAGTGGCTCCTGTCCATCATCTCAGAGAAGGTGTGTAGCAGGAGCAGGCAGCTGGGTGGCCATGCTGCGTCGGCTGTCAGGGCTATAACTTAGGGCTATACAACCTGAAAGCTTCCTCCACTGAGTTCCCTCTGTCTACAAGCTTCCTCAGCAGCAGCATCAGGTGGGGAGCCAGCATTCAAATCCAGGGGTCATGGGGGCCCTTTCTTAACTCAAGCCACAGGACCGTCCATCTGTCCATCTGTCTCTCCTCAGTAATGAGCCAGTGCATCTTTAGCTGCCATGGAGCTTGCCAACCTCTTCAGTAAGGAGCTCCCACCCTCTCTGCCACCTTTATGCCATACACATGCATGCAACACACACACACACCACACAAACCACACACCACACAAACCACACACATCACACACACCACACACATCACACACACCACACATATCACACACACATACATGGACACACACATACACACTATAAACACTACACACAACACATATACTATACACACACACCACACACAAACCACATACACACACACACCCTACATACACATACATACCCTACACACATATACACACTATAAACACACACTATATACACTAAATACCACACACACACCACACACATACTACACCTATACATGCACACATACCAAACACACACACACACATACACACACACACACACACTAGGTAAGCACCCTGCTAAGCACCGCAGCCTGATTTTGCCCTGCTCTTGAATGTCCTATAAGTGAGTTCAAATCATCCGCATCTGTTTGGTTCAGCAGCTTTTGCTAAGCAATATCTACAAGGTTAGGAAAAGCAAGATTTCAAAGGGCTGAGTCTGTGCTGATGAGGAGGGACAGGTGGGTGTAGTAACTCACATCATGGCAGACAGGAAGCAGAGAGAGAGAGAGAGAGAGAGAGAGAGAGAGAGAGAGAGAGAGAGA
>NW_021620991.1:2487224-2500418 GCF_004785775.1 Grammomys surdaster | reverse complement strand
AGAGAGAGAGAGAGAGAGAGAGAGAGAGAGAGAGAGAGAGAGAGAGAGAGAGAGTCACTCCCAAGGACCCACTTCCAGTGACCCACTTCCTTCATGTAATGAGAGCTCTTGTTTATCCCCCCTTACTGGGAATATACCAAACGTATTTTATTGCTGATGGACTATCAGGAGATTTTACTTGAAGGCTATTACACACGAATTACTACAAATGCTCCAGTTTGTGTCGTTGGGGGAACATGAACACGGAGCTATTTTGAGCATCTGACTAGGGTGGATCTGTTGGGATCAGTCAGCTGCCAGTACTCACAGCTGTATGGAGACAGGAGTGACCCCAAAAGCCAAGTCAGCAAATTCCAAGCACTTGCTTCGGGGGAGATCCAAAGCTGGGTTCCCGAGAGGGTCCAGTCAAATAATGTTAATCAACAGATCAACGAACAGCTTTGCGTGTGCTTCTGTGCTTCTGTTCAAGGACATCTAAGCTCATTTACGCCGTGCGTTTGTTCACTGTGAACTCACTGTAACGTGCGCCCATACGACACATGTCTGCCACATGCTCTCTCTGTTGGGCATGTCATGACCTGCTGATGCTCAGGAGGACTGGGTGGTGGTTCAGCAGGGTTTAAAGGGCAAAATGATTGCATTAGAAATTTTTTTTTATCACCTCTGAAAGAGAGTGTCAACTCAGCTTATCCTTCCTAACGGATGTTTAAGGACGAAGTAAATTCCATGCAAAGTCTTGTAAACAGTAGAAAATGGCTGACCAGACCCATTACTTTCTGTAAATCAGGACGACTTACATAGCCAACCTGGGAAAAACATTGAAAATGATGAAGACGCTTCTCCTTCACGAACCAAACTATGTTAGATCCACTTTTGACGTGCGTGGGGGAGGCTTTCCACCACCGTTCACTGAGTGCTGTTAGTCCACACGCGAAGCACTTAAACATTCCACCTCTGAAATTTGTTATATTTATAGAAATGGAGGAAATCCATCTCTTTATAGACTCAGAGAAGGTGTTTAACAAGCTGGAAATCATTCTAGAAACTTCTCTGTAAGGCTAGAGACTGAACAACGCTTTCCAGAACTGACAATTACAACCTCTGGGAAATGGTCTTACTGTTGAAACAGGTGTGGGTGGGCAGAGGTAGGGTGAGGCGGTATGGGTGGGGTGCAGTGGTGCTAGTGTGGAATGGGTTGGTGGTGCATGGGGTAGGGTGGGGTTGTGGTAGGTGATTGAGGAGTGAATGAGTGATGGGTGGATGGGGTGGTGTGGAGTTCTGGGATGGTGCTTCCTTCCCCTAGTGTAGGGTGGGATAGTGTAGGGCTCCCACTTTCCCTGGATGTCACTGGATAGTCTCTGAAAGGAATTACAAACTTGAACAATTCCTCCATCCCTGCCAGCTTTTACTTCAGTGTTTGGGAGCTCTGTTGTTAAGCATGTACAAATTTAAAAATGTATACTTTTTCTCAGTAAAGTGCCCCTTATCATTAGATAATGCCTGAGTGTATTCTGGATAGTTCGTTTTTGTTTTCGTTTTATTCTGGATATTGCCATGCCGGATACTGATATGGCCGCTCCAGCTTTCTTTCGATTACTGTCTACATGGCACATAATTTCCTATCATTTTACTTGTTTCTTTATTATTTTATTACGACTTTATAGGGGTATAATTCACATGCCATAAAATCCGCCCATTTAAAGAGAACAATCCAACGGTTTTCAATATAGTCGCAGAATTATGCTGTGATTGCCACTATCAATTTTACGGCAATTTCATGACCACAGAAGTGACCCGGGGGCCCAGAGCATCTCCCTGTACTGGCCTCATCCAGCCCTGTTGTAGCTAGCTATTTGCTTCAGGCCTGACACGAACATCATTATCATGAAACACAGCCACTCTGGAGACCGACAGAAAACCACAGGCTGTAGCCGTGGAGATGAAAGAAACAGGTCAATACGATGGAGCGAGGATCACGAGGACGACGAGGACGCTGTTAACATTCTCATGTACTGTGGAGAGGGAGGGTCAGCGGACGCTCATCCACCCCGCCCTCCCTACCTTGCCCTCTAGAAGCCCTTAGTCAGGGCGCCAGAGCCACAGGCGTGGAAGGGTGGTTAGAGCGGAGACTGCAGATATGCAGATTTTCTGTGCTGTCATCCATAAAAGGGAAGAACCTTTAAAAAGGCCATCACACGGCTCATGAGATGAGAGGGATTCTTGATTTATTTCACTGTTTTTAAAAGTCTCAATTATGTCTGTGCATGCCCGTCTGTGTTTCTGTGAATGGAAGTACCTGGGGAGGCCACAAGGGGCACCAGTGGCTCTGGGACTGGGGTTAAAGGCAAATGTGAGCTTCCGGGGAGGTTCTGGAAACCAAACTAGGGTCCTTTGGAAGAGCAGCAAGTGATTGTCATGGCCAGCCGAGTCGTCTTTTGTCTACTTGACACAGACTAGAGTCACCAGGGAAGAAGGAACCTCATCTGAGGATATGCTCCCAAATGATTGGCTTTGGGGCATGTACGTTTTATTAAGATTTCATGTGGGAGGAGCCAGACCCTGGGCAGGTGGCCTTGGTGGTATGAGAGAGCTGGCTGAGCAAACCATGAGGAGCAAGACAGCATGCGGCGCGCCTCCACAGCCTCTGGTTACAGAGGACACCTGTTACTCTCTGTTTCTGGCTCTTCTGGTCTTCCCGCTCTCTAGCACTGTGAGCAATGTGAGCAATGAAGAGGTCAGCTCAAGAACTTTGGAAAAGTCGTGGGACACTGGACACTGGACACTGGACACTTGTCTCTCTGGGTGGGAGAGGCTAATTAACATTCCTCAGACCACAGGGGAGGGAACCC
The DNA here is from genome assembly GCF_004785775.1 of Grammomys surdaster. Lineage (NCBI taxonomy): Eukaryota > Metazoa > Chordata > Mammalia > Rodentia > Muridae > Grammomys > Grammomys surdaster. The sequence goes on along the minus strand of NW_021620991.1, from coordinate 2,497,569 downwards.
ACCTTCGGGTGGAGAAGGCCCAGAGCACACAGACACATTCCGCAGGATGGACCAACCCTTGCCACCTACAGACAAGGGAAGTCCTTGCCACCTCATTCCCTAAAGACACTGGTACCAGTTTAAAAAAATCACACTGTTCTGCCAATCACACTGTGCCTAACGGCTACTGCCCTAAAAACTGTAAAAACCAGCTAAACAGGCTGCCCGGGGCCGCTGCCTCTCCTTCGGGTGCAGGATGACCCCAACATGTCAGAACAATAAATTCCTCTCGCTTTTTGCATAGATTCCTGGCTCCGCATGGTTCACTCAGGCGGTCCCCAGTAAGCTAGTGTTCACCAGAGTCTTACATTATGTTTGTCTGAGTCGAGTCCCTGGGTCGTGCAGCACCTACGACACTTTCCAAAGTCTCCAAGCCATTTCCCTTCCCCAGTCCTGAATGTGACCTCCGATGTCTCATCAATGTCTCTCTGGTGCTGACTCTACCCAGCCTGGGGGAAATGTCTCCCTGAGGTGCTTTCCTGAGAACTGTTGATGTCAAATGCTTTTCTGCCAACTTCTTATAGAACTTCCCTGAGAAATGCCTGTTGTTCCTTCATCCATTTGGAGAATTAGGTTAAAGAGTAGTCTTTTTCCTAATCTGTGAACTATTTCCATCTTCTAGTTATGGATTCACCTGTCAAAGAAAAAAAAAACATGTATTTTTCCATCAATAAGGAATGGCTTTATTAATCTCACAATGGGAAGGAGTAAGCTACGTCCCTGGGAGACACACTCAGGGAACAACACCCAAGTGCTCCTCCAGAAGAAGGAGCGTGCTGTGCAAAGGGGTTCAAACAAGAGAGACGATTCCAGGCATGTGCATTGAGACATGCCATTGGGCGTGTGCCATCAGACGCGCCAGGCTAGATTCTGGGCATGCGCCATCAGTCATGCCATTGGGCATGCGCCATGAGACGTACCTGCTGGATTCTGGGCGTGCAAGTTCAGACACACCATTGTACAGGCACCTTGAGTCGTGCCATGCTGGATTGGAGGCTGAGGTTGACGTATTTTATTTTGTGGTTCTAGATTCTCAGGATAGTTTTGTTTGTTTGTTTGTTTGTTTGTTTTTAGGAGGAGTCTTGTTTCAGGTTTTTGCAGAGAACAGAAAGCTAGCTAATTCATGGTTGGCAGCTCATGTCTACGTCAGACACATGAAGGTTAATATTAAGGCTCCGCTTCACAGCAGCTTGAGTCACCAAGAAGACAAGCCTCTCAGCATGCGAGGGAATTTCTAGATGAGGTTAACTGAGGTGGAAAGAGAAGATAGAAAGCCAGGATTGGTACTTGAGCTTCTTCCCCACCCTCCACACATGTGTAGAGGTACATAATGAACACATGGACACACGTATCAATCATGCATATTGTATGAGTGCTAGCTTTCGATCGTATCTGAGACAGACTTCCTTGCTGTTTGTATCTGTGTCAGGATAGCTGACTCAAGCTTGCAGAGACCCCCTGTCTCAGGTTCTATCTCACCACAGGAATGCTGGGATTGCAGACCCACACACTCTTCCTTCACGTAGACAGTGGATCCAAATTCAGGTCCTTACACTTGTATGGCAAAGCGCCTCACCCACCGAGGTGCCTCTCCGGACCAGGCTTCCCGTTCTGTTTCATTGATCTGTATGGCCCTTGTTATTTAAACACTCCGTCAGCGATCAGCTTACGTTCCTTATCCTCTCTCTAATAAGGAAGTGAGACTCTCCCAACCCTCCTTTGGTGTTTACAGGACTTTTTGGCTACTCTGGGTAGCCGCATGTGTACTCCTGAATTTTCATATGAATTTGCAGATCAAGCTGCCAGTCCTGTGGGGGTCCTCTGGAATTTTGCAAGGATGGCAGCAACTCTAAGTTCAACTAGGGAATACAGCTATGGTTTCAAGTTACATGCACGAGTATTCTGTCAAGATGCCTGTGTCCAGAGCCTGGCTTTCAGTGTGATAACTGAGAGAGGGGGCCTTTAAGAAGTGGGGACCAAAGGACAATTGTTAGCTCTTCTGTTTGTTTGTTTGTTTGTTTTTGTTTTTTTTTTTGAGACAGGGTTTCTCTGTATAGACCTGGTTGTCCTGGAACTCACCCTGTAGACCAGGCTGGCCTCGAACTCAGAAATCTGCCTGCCTCTGCCTCTGCCTCCCAAGTGCTGGGATTAAAGGCGTGCGCCACCACTGCCTGGCTCAATTGTTAGCTCTTATAAGAGAGACTGAGGAGCTATTGAGGTCTCTCTCCTGGGACCTTGAGTCATCTCAGGCAGGAGAGACAGTTGTTGTCAAAGATGACCCCTTTTCTGAATTACTCTCAGGGTCTCTGCCTTGACCTGTGACCTTTCTGCCACGCAGCCCCACACCGTAGTGTTACCATCCACGTGTTACAGCCTGCAAAAGCACGTGCCATGCAGACCCCCTTTCCAGTGTCTAGCCTCAGGTATTTCATGACAGTAGCAGAAAAATGGGCTAATGCACAGCACTGCCCTCAAAGAGATACGGTTTTCCAACCCGCAGAAACGCACACACGCACACACGCACACACTCCTTCCTATTCATTTAGAACCTTGATTTCTCCCGGGGAACGTCGACGTCCTAAGAGGACATGTTTTTCATTTCATTTCATAAAGCTACTCCAGGCCATTCCCTTCCGTTTGATGTTTCTGTAAGTGAAATTGTTTTCTTAATTTAAGTTTTGATGTTTTAATTGCCACTCTATAAAATGCAATTGATCTCTATATATTGGTTTTTTGCCATGTCCCAAAGCATTTCCAAACTGATTTATTAGTTCTAATAAATTTCCAAGTGTGGGCCTTAGGGTCAGCTGTGCACGGGGATCACAGCTTCTGCAAATAGAGATGTTTCACTTCTTCTTGTTTTAGTCTGATTGTCTGCTCCTCCCTCCTCTTCCCTTCTCTTCCTTCTTTCTTTCCTTTCTTCCTCCCTTCCCTCCCTTCCTCTCTTCCTCCCTCCCTTCCTCTCTTCCTCCCTCCCTTCCTCTCTTCCTCCCTCCCTTCCTCTCTCCTTTCCTCTCTACCTCTTTCCCTTTCTCCCTACCTCTTTCCCTCCTCCACCTTTTCCTCCCTACCTTCCTCCCCTCCCTCCCCTCCTCTTCCTTTCTTCTCCTTGGACCCAGTTGTCATGAAATAAAGCTGTTCCTACAACAGAAACACAAAAAATGCATTCTTGCTATGGTTGTTTGAATATGCTTGGTCCAAGGAGTGGCACTGTTTGGAAGTGTGGCCTTGTTGGAGGAAGTGTGTCACTGTGAAGGTGGACAATGAGACCCTCCTCCTAACCACATGGGAGCCAGTCTTCTTCTAGCAACCTTCGGATGAAGATATAGAACTCTCAGCTCCTCCTGTGCCATGCCTGCCTGGATGCTGCCATGTTCCCCGCCTTGATGATAATGGACTGAAATCTGAACCTGTAAGCCAGCCCCAATTAAATGTTGTCTTTATAAGAGTTGCTGTGGTCATGGTGTCTGCTCACAGCAATGAAAACCCTAAGTAAGGCACTTACTTAGCTCCTTGGATCATGGAAGCGTTCAGTGTCATCAACAAGTGAGCTGTTAACCCAAATATTTGGTAAATGTTTCATTCTCTTTAGCTTATTGTGGGGTTTCATTTATTTTATTTTTAATTAATTAATTGCATCCCAAATGTTGCCCCCTCCTGGTCTCCCCTCACAGAGTTTCTTACCCCAATCCCTTCCCCTTTGACTCTGAGAGGGTAGCCCCATAATCGCCAATATTCCCTGGCCCAGGTACATTAAATCTCCCCAGGATTAGGCCCATCTCATCCCATTGTGCCCTCAGCTACATATGTGCCAAGGGCCTGGGACCAGCCCGTGCATGGCCTTTTGTTGGTGGCTCAGTGTCTGGAAGAACTCAGGCGTTCAAGGCAGTTAACACCATTGATTTTTCTGTGAGGTTGCCATCTCCTGAGGGCCTTCAATCCTTCTCCTAACTCTACCATAGAGTCCCCAACCTCCATCCAATGTTTGTTTGTGGGTATTTGCATCTGTCTCAGTCAGCCGCTGGGTAGAGCTTCTCAGAGGACAGCTATAGGGTCTTGTCTGCAAGTGTAACAGAGTATCATTAGTAAGTGTGAGGGTTTGGTGCCTGCCCGTGGGATGGGTCTCAAAAAGGGCCGGTCACTGGTCGGCCATTCCTTCAGTCTCTGCTCCATCTTTGTCCCTCCATTTCTTTTAGACAGGACCAATTTTGGGTCAAAAGTTTTGTAGGTGGGTGGTGTCCTCATCTCTCCACTGGGGGTCCTGTCTGGCTACTGTAGGTGATCTCTTTAGATTCCATATCCCCACTGTTGGGGATTTCGGCTAAGGTCATCCACATTGACTCCTGGGATCCTTCCCCATCCTAGGTCTCTGGGACTTCCTAGTGATCCCCCACGCCTCCCTGGAGCCACCACCCCCAGCAGTTGCATACTCCCATTCACTCTCTTGACCCTCTGGGATTCTCTCCTGACTCTCCTCATACCTGCTCTTGGTTCTCTTTTCTCCTCAACCTCCTTTCTCCCACCCAGATCCCTCCCTCCCTGTGCCTCCCATGACAATTTTGTTCCCCCTTCTAAGTGGGACTCAAGCATCCTCACTTGGGTATTCCTTCTTGTTTAACTTCCTTGGGTCTGTGGGGTGTATCATGGGTATTCTGTACATTTTAGCTAATATCCACTTCTCAGTGAGTACATACCAGGCATGTCTTTTTTGTCTGGGTTACCTCACTCAGGATGATATTTTCTAGTACCATCCATTTGCCTGAGAAACTCAGGATGTCTTTGTTCTTTACAGCTGAATAATATTCCACTGTGTAAATGTATCATCTTTTCTGTATCCGTTCTTCAGTCGAGGGACATTTAGGTTGTTTCTAGTTTCTGGCTATTACAAATAAAGCTGCTATGAACGTAGTGGCGCCTGTATCCTTGTGGTATGGTAGAGGATCTTTTGGGTATATAACCAGGAGTGGCATAGCTAGGTCTTCAGGTAGAACTATTTCCAAATTTCTGAAGATCCCCTAGATTGATTTCCAGATTGGTTTTAAAAGTTTGCAATCCCACCAGCAATGGAGGAGCGTTCCTCTTTCTCCACATCCTCACCAGCATCTGCTGTCACCTGAGTTTTTGATCTTAGCCATTCTGATTGGTGTGAGGTGGAACCTTAGGGTCATTTTGATTTTCATTTCCCTGATAACTAAGGATGTTGAACATTTCTTTAAATGCTTCTCAGCCATTAGAGATACCTCTGTTGAGAATTCTCTGTTTAGGTCTGTACCACATTTTGATTGGGGTCTTTTGGAGTCTGAATTCTTGAATACTTTGTATTTTGGCTATCAGCCCTCTGTCAGATGTAGGGTTGGTGAAGATCCTTTCCCATACTGTAGGGTGACATTTTTCTCCTATTGACAGTGCCCTTTGCCTTACAGAAGCTTTTCAGTTTCATGAGGCCCTATTTATTAATTCTTGACCTTAGTGCCTGAGCCATTGGTGTTCTGCTCAGGAGATTTTCCCCTGTGCCAATGCATTCAAGGCTGTTTCCCACTTTGTTTTCTATTAGATTCAGTGTTTTACCTTGAGGTCCTTAATCCACTTGGACTTGAGTATTGTGCAGAGTGATAAACATGGAGCTATTTTCATTTTTCTACATGCAGACATCCAGTTAGACCAGCATCATTTGTTGAAGATGTTCTCCTTGTTCCATTGTACGGTTTTGACTTCTTTGTCAAAAATAAAATGTCTGTAAGTGTGTGGGTTTATTTCTAGGTCTTCAATTCGATCCCATTGATCCACCTGTCTGTTTCTATACCAGTACCATGCAGTGTTCATTACTACTGCTCTTCAGTACAGCTTTAGCTCAGGGATGGTGGCACCTCCAAAAGTTCTTTTACTGTTCAGGATCGTTTTAGCTATCCTGTGTTCTTTTGTTTTACCATATGGAGTTCAGAATTGTTCTTTCCAGACGCTGTGAAGAATTGTGTTGGTATTTTGATGGGGATTGCATTGAATCTATAAATTGCTTTTGGTAAAATGGTCATTTTCACTACATTAATCCTACCAATCCACAAGCAAGGTAGATCAGTCCGTCCTCTGATACATTCCTTAATTTCTTCCACCAGGGACTTGAACTCATCATGGAGAACTAGCTTGGTTAGAGTACTACCAAGGCATTTACGTTATTTGTAGCTATTGTGAAGGATTCTGTTTCCCTGACTTATTTCTCAGCCCATTGATTGCTTGTGAGGAGGGTTACTGATTTCTTTGAGTTAATTTTGTACCCACTCACATTGCTGAAGGTGTTTACATTTTTTTTTCAAATCATAAAAATGTATTGAGCTTTAATCAATGGCTTTTTGCGTCTGTCATTGTCGTGTGGCTTAACCCACTTGGTTTATTGATACAGAGTATTACACCAGTAGGTTTGGGAGGATGTTAAGACAATCTTCCTTTTCTGTGATATCCATGAAGCCGGGAGTTCCTAATTATTCTGATATGAATCCCCTCTTCCCCTCCTCTCCCCTTCACTCCCCCTCTCCTGCTCTTTTTCCTTCTCCTCTTCCTCATCTTCTCCCTTTGTCCTTCTTTACCCCTCCCCCACTTTTATCTTCTTTTCTTCCTCTCTCTCCCCCTCCTCTGTCTATGTTTCCTCCTCTTTATCCCCCCTTTTCTTCTCATCTTCTTTTTTCCTGTACCTTTTTCCTATAGCCCTGCAGATCAAACTCAAAGCCTCCCACAAGGCTGGCAAGTCTTCCAGTTCTGAGCTGTAACCCACCCCCAGCCCCACCCCCAGCCCCAGCCCCACCCCCAGCCCCAGCCCCACCCCCAGCCCCAGGTTATTTTGTTAATACAGTGTCAATTAGATCAGCACATATACTTGGTACAGTTTCTACAGTTTCAGTCCTTATAAACGTAAATGACAGTGGTCCATGCTGGGAAATGGTCCATATGCTTTTGAGAAAGATATCTACTCTGATGCTGATCCTGTTGGGTGGCGGTTCTGGGGTGTCAGTAGGCCTAACAGGTATATCGTGATCAAGTGTTCAAGCCTTCCATTTTCTTGATTACCTTCTACTGTCTGCTGGCTCCTTTATTGCAAGTAGAGTATAGACAGCATCTCCTCCTTCAGTCAGGAGTCTAGGTCTCCTCTCAGTTCTGCTGACGCTTTATTTGCATATTCTGCAGGTCAGTTATTAGGTGCATATGTGTTTGTAACTGTTATATCTTTGTTGGGGTTCATCCTCTTATCAGTATCAAATCTTCCTCTTTTTATCTGGCCACACTTTTCTATCTGCCGGTCTGTCTGATGTCAGCAAAGCTGCTGGAGCTTCTGCCTGACTAACAAACACCACCTGGCTATCACTGTCTGGCTAACACTGGCTAACACTGGCTATCACTGCCTGACTATCACTGGCTATCACTGCCTGGCTAACACTACCTGACTAACAAACACCGCCTGGCTATCACTGCCTGGCTATCACTGCCTGGCTATCACTGTCTGGCTAACACTGCCTGGCTATCACTGCCTGGCTATCACTGTCTGGCTAACACTGGCTAATACTGCCTGGCTATCACTGCCTGGCTATCACTGTCTGGCTATCACTGTCTGGATAACACTGCCTGGCTAACACTGCCTGGCTATCACTGCCTGGCTATCACTGTCTGGATAACACTGCCTGGCTAACACTGCCTGGCTATCACTGCCTGGCTATCACTGTCTGGCTATCACTGCCTGGCTAACACACATCCATTCCTACCATTTTACTTATATGCTGTTTTGATTGCGGTTTGCGTCTCACTCAGAGAAGAGCAGTTGACAGTGTTTCAGTCCCATTGGATAGTCACCGTCTTGGATTCAGCTGGCCTGTATATAACAATGTTGGTGCCGTTGGTACCGAAGACGGTCCACCTGTGCTGTACACCCCATCCCCTGCCTCGCCCTGTAACCTGGTTGTCACAGAGTTACCGCTGTTCATTTGAATTAAGTAAACCTTTTCTAGTGTAATATTTTATTTCCTTCTCCCGCCTCTGCTACGTTTTGCGAGGTGTATTGAGTATTAACTCGGGGAATTTATCATCTGCATTTCAACTTATCAATATTTTCTCTTCTCAAGAGTCCTCTGCAGTTCTCATACAGTGCACCTAGCCACACTCACCCTCTCCCTCTGCTCTGTCCAGCTCCACACCCTTCCTTACCCACCCACTTTGTGTGCCCCCTGTTAAGACCCGTGAAGTCCACTTTATGCTTGTCTTAGTCAGGGTTTTTATTCCTGCACAAACATCATGACCAAGAAGCAAGTTGGGGAGGAAAGGGTTTATTCAGCTTACACTTCCATACTACTGTTCATCACCAAAGGAAGTCAGGACCGGACCTCAAGCAGGTCAGGAAGCAGGAGCTGATGCAGAGGCCACAGAGGGATGTTACTTACTGGCTTGCTTCCCCTGGCTTGCTCAGCTTGCTTTCTTATAGAACCCAGGACTACCAGCCCAGGGATGGCATCGCCCACAATGGGCCCTCCCATCCCATGATCACTAATTGAGAAAATGCCTTACAGCTGGATCTCATGGAGGCATTTCCTCAAGGGAGGCTCCTTTCTCTGTGATAACTCCAGCTTGTGTCAAGTTGACACAAAACTAGCCAGTACAATGCTTTTCGAATGTTCTTGGGTGTGTGGACTCACACTGCAGTGTGACTGGCTTAACCATCACTTGCCAATAGTTCAGCTGAGGAGGAGGGTTGTGCCTTCCTCCCCTCTCCATGATGGTACTTGCTCAGGCTTGGGCTTCACATGCAGGTCTAGTGCATATTGTCTTGAGTTCAAATAGGCAGCTTCTCTGCTGGACCCAGAAAACACATCTTCCTTGTCTCCATCCTTGATTCTTCTGCCCCCTCTTCTGCCGTGATCCCCGAGCTGTGGGAGGAGAGGTCACTACACACTTGACTACAAATCTGTACTAACTAAATCCAGGGAAAGCTCTGAGACAGAACTTTTACTCTGGTACAGAACCCTTTCTTCTTTCTTCTCTTTAATATTAATTTACCCTCATGTTACAAACCCAGTAGCATATTACCATAATTATTTCTCTGTAGAACTTTACAGCTGCTACAGAAGCCATGAGAAGAGACAAGAGAAAGCTGACGGAGTTTGCTATGTTAGCCTTTCTTCTTTATCATCTTCTGATCTCTCCACGTTAACGGTGGATTAAATTCACCATTTTCCTTTCCCAGTACAAATCTGTTCCCGCCCACATCCTTTGTGAAGTTATTGTCAAATGCATGTCTTCATTTTATAAGTCAAACATACAATTATGTGTTTATTTCTTCATCCAGTTGCTTTGGAAATCAGTTAAAAAGAAGAAAAAGAGGTGAAATATTCACTTATACAATTTTGGAGTTACTTAATTACATTATTGGTGCTCTTCGCTCTGGCTAACAGATTCAAATCGCTGTCTGCAGCGACTTGCTTTCAATTTAGAAATTTCTCATAATATGTTTGATATGGTGGGCATGCTTATGACTAATTCTCAGGGTGTCTCATTGTCCAAGAGCAGCGCCCTTTTCTCCTCTGTTTTTAAGGATGTTTGTTCTGGAGTTGTAGCTTTTGGTGAAATATTAGCTTGACTCTCAGCATTTTGAATATACCACCCCAAGGCTTTGTGGCCGTGTGACTTCTAAGTAGAAATCAGCTTTCAGTCCTGCTGAGGCTAAGTTGTGTGTGTGTGTGTGTGTGTGTGTGTGTGTGTGTGTGTGTCACCAGCAAGGGCAGGCTGAGGTTTGTGGTTTGGTGGAACTGTTTGGGAAGGATTAGGAGGAGTGGCCTCTCTGGAGGAGGCGTGTCACTGGCAGCTGTTTCCTATTCCATGTTTTTGGTCCGCCATTGTGGATTTAAACCCTCTGAAACCAGAAGCCAAATTAAACACTTCCCTTTATAATTTGTGCTATTCATGGTGTTTGATCACAATAGAAGCCTATCTATGACAGCTGCCTTTCTTAGGGTAAACTTATAGAGTCCTAATGAGCATCTATACCACCCTTCCTGCCCCCAATCTTTCTGTGTGCCCCCAAGTCCATCCCAATTCATGACCTATTATTTAATAATCATTGTTAGATATGTGAACGCACATGCATATACAATCTACTGAGTGTGTTTAGAATCATATGTATATATAATACATATATATTACATTATATAATACATATATATATATATCTCTCATACGTATTGATTGACTAGCCTACGAGAGCACTCATCCTTGGACCACACTGGTATCCTCTCTCTCTCTCTCTCTCTCTCTCTCTCTCTCTCTCTCTCTC
>NW_021620991.1:2461721-2487124 GCF_004785775.1 Grammomys surdaster | reverse complement strand
CTGTCTCTGTCTCTGTCTCTGTCTCTCTTTCTCTCTCTCTCTCTCTCTCTCTCTCTAACCCTTGGCCACCTGCAGCTCTTCAACTCTGGGTGAGACCACGTGGAATTTCCCCCGTCCTTGTTGACGTATCAGCTGGTATTGTCCTTTCATCTGGTTCAGAGTAGCCATGTTGTAGAGATCTCTGGAGTGTCTACTTCCTTTCTGTGTTCCAAGGACACTCTCTAGCAGCAGGTCTGTGGTCCTCTGGGCTCAGGGTTGTAGTGTGGGTCTCTCAGCGGGGCTGGGTACCTCACGGCTACTCACTGTCTGCATTCTGATTAGTTTCAGATCTCTGAGATGGTCTCCCGCCACACAGAGAAGCTTCTCTGCAAACTGTGGGATGTTCTTAGAGAATATTGCCCTGACTGCCACAGGTTCTGGTCATTTCTAGAGTTCTGAAGAGTTAAACCCAGACATCCACAGCATCTCTTTGCTTTTATGGAGCACTGGGCATGCAGTTCCTAATTTGCTGGGCTTTTTTTTTTTTCCTGACATCTTGCTACTGAGCTCCCATTGCCTTATGTTTTTTTCCTCTATTTTATTCTCCCCTAGTTTATTGATCCTGGCTCATTTCTTTATTATTTCCCTTCTGCTCTACTATTTTTAGATTTGATTTGATCTTTCTTCTTATCTTTAGATGGAAATTTAGGTCTTTGGCTTGTTAACGTTCCTCCTTCTCTGAGGCTCAGATCTAACAGTAGCCTCTCTCCTCAGTGTGGTTTCCAGCAACCTGGACCCATGACATCATTCGTTATCCACTAACGAGCCAAGTTTTAGGGGGGGTGGATGGAGAAGTAATAAAAGACTTGATTAACCCCAAATAACAGGAGAAAGGAGAAAACGGGAACATAAAACACCTGAGCGAAGTCGAAAATAAAGAAGATGGCAGACATAAACCCAGTGTGCAGACAGGCCCAGGGCTTCATGAAGATGAGGACTAAGTTTCTCAGACTGGAACGCGACCACCCTACTGAAAACACCTACGGGGGTTTGGTTGGGGTGGCTGTTCTAACATCACACACAATGTGTCATGATCACGTCGTTCCAAGTGTATGCTCCCCAAGGACACAGACGCCCCACCCCCAAGGGACAGCTCAGTCTTTCAGTCCTCCTTCAAAGGAAGAGCAAGTGCTGACCGAGGCCTGTAGAGAAGTTGATACTAAATGACACAGGTAATTAAATGAATATTCTCCTCCTCGTCCTCCTCCTCCTCCTTCTTCTTCTTCTTCTTTTTTTAATGTCAAGGAGACACTCCAGCTGCCGTCGTAGAAATGTAATGTATCTAAAGCCTTTACAGGATTAGAACCATCCTGATTGCAGTGGAATCCAGCAAAAGATAAGTAGAGGAAAATTCACTGCTATCTGGAACTCAGCATTTGGCCTCACACTCTCATCTGGGTGACAGAATATATTCCTCTCCAACACCCATCGGCCCAGGCTCGCCCTGGCTCACCCTCTGCCTTGTGTGTTAGCCTTTCTCTTTATAGAGTCAATGACCTTGAACCTTCCTCCAAAGCAGCATGCCTTTAGCCAGAGCTTACACAGCAAGCCTTTCCGTGGCAGCCTGCCTCTTACAGGTTCCCGAGTCTTCTTATGATCTGGAATTGGTTCTTCCTTTCTCCGCCAAGAGCCATGTGTTTGATTCTTCAGAGAGCAAACATGTGTTCGCATGCTTGTTCACCCTCTCTCGCTCTGATGAAGCATCACCTCAGAGCTGTTCAGAGACCCTTGACTTCCAAAGGACGGCTTCTTAGAAGTCCAAACTCAGTTTAAATTACTCCATCCACTGTCCCACTCGACATGCCCTCTGGTGGCACACTTATATGAAAGCTGGTTTAATTGCCAGTAAATAGTGGAATAATCTTTTGAAACAATGTAGCAAACGTAATTAATTGAAGTAATCTCCATGTGTTTCATGTGGTAATAACCACTTACCAGAGATTAACACCCAGAAAGAGACACCCAGAGGAATGGCGGCCTCCTGCAAATCCTGTTTCTCCTTGACAGTCCATTTTATTTATTTATTTATTTATTTATTTTATTATTTATTTATGTATTTATTTATTTGCTTCCTTGTACCGTGTTTTTGGCCTAATGAATAATTGTTTAGCACCTTATAAGTTGTCGGTGGGTTGGAATAATTGGCAATTAACTCGTGAGCTTGAAGCTTTGCGCTGAACTCAGGATACAAGGAACCGGAAGCGTAGATAGTAATACTCATGAGGGGAGGATCCAGGAAAGATGTGTTTGTTCGCAGAATTCTCCAAGACTTGTTTGCGTACCCTGTTTAGTAGCTCACTGAATTCATGATTAGACCTGGAATTGGTGGCTTTTGGGACTCTGTCCCAAGTCAGTTGTACCTAAGGTACACGACAAAGAAAATAACCTGTAATCAAAATGCTTGCTTCCTGCCTGGAGCCTGGTGCTCTCTCATGTTCTCGCTCCCTCTCTCTTTCCCTCTCATCTCTTGACAACGCCAAGGCTGTCGACGTCACCTCAGTTGGAAAGTAAAGGAAGAGCAGGCTCAAAGAGGAGCTGACTGTGCACCCAGAGGATGTGCGGCCTCAGCGCCACAGAGAAGTAGGTTTAGAAAGATCAGAAAGACGGCACCATTTTAAGGTTCAAGTGGGTCTGGTTTGTGTTTAACCAGGCACAGTCAAGCACCAGGCAGGGCCACATGTTGCAGGGCCAGACTGGCCAGGCTGTAGATTGTGCAGAAAACATGGCCAGAGACCTACCGTGGCTTCTATGGGATTGTGTAAAGGAGGCAGGCGGAAGGATCAAGCAGGCTGGATCACATGGCTTGGGTCATCTGGGCAAGCTTTGGGCTGAAGGGTTGATCTTTCATTGTGATTTGGGCGGAAGAAGGACTGGCAGGTGTGTGAGGGTACCAAGAAGGAGGTGGTGGGAGCACAGGCTTTGAATTGTGGGATATGTACAGGGAAAGTGTGCTCACTGGCCTGTGGGTCTCTTCCTAGTAATGAACCTGGAAGAGGTGATCTCTCCAGGCTGACCTAAAAGCATTAGAGCAACAAAAACACTAGATACAAACAACACACCTCACACCAGGTAGATGTGTTAGTTCTTTGTGGATTGTGAAGAAATCAGGGCTTTCCATCCAAGGGGTATTTTAAGAAGTATATGGTTTATATATGCTCAGCCTAGGGAGTGACACTATTAGAAGGTATGGCCCTGTTAGAGTAGGTGTGGCCCTGTTGGAGTAGGTGTGGCCTTGTTGGAGTGGGTGTGGCCTTGTTGGAGTAGATGTGGCCTTGTTGGAGTGAGTGTGGCCTTATTAGAGTGGGTGGGGCATGTTGGAGTGGGTGTGGCCTTGTTAGAGTGGGTGTGGCCTTGTTGGAGTAGGTGTGGCCTTGTTGGAGTAGGTGTGTCGCTGTGGGTGTGGCTTTAAGACCCTCATCCTAGCTGCCTGGAAGCCAGTATTCTGCTAGCAGCCTTCAGATGAAGATGTAGAACTCTCAGCTCTGCCTGCACCGTGCCTGCCTGGATGCTGCCATGCTCCCACCTTGATGATAATGGACTGAACCTCTGAACCTGTAAGCCAGCCCCAATTAAATGTTGTCCTTATAAGAGTTGCCTTGGTCACGGTGTCTGTTCACAGCAGTAAAACCCTCACTAAGACAAGAAGCAAAAGCCTCTGGTTAAGGAATAGGCTTGCTCCTCTCTGGCTGGCTGTGGCTGTTCAGCCCCTAGAGGACACTTTCTAACCTAACCTGGGAGGGAGGAAGCAGGAACCCTCAGATACTTCTCAGGACTAACCAGTGAGTGTTGCAGCGCCAAGAACAGGATTCACAGACGGAAGGCCCATCAGACATGAACGCTCCTGCTGGAAGACATCCCTCAGTCCTGGGGTGAGGGGTGGGGACACACAGAAGAGCCTTGTGGGTTTACCACAGAATTGTCTCCCCACTCCGAAGGACTATCAGGTTTCCCTTTACCAGCTGGCATTTTCCTTCATGTGAGGGTTGTTGCAGGAGGCGTAGGAGTTCACCACACCCCTTCCTTCTTGATACATATCTACAAGCAGATTGAGAGCTTCTTAGGTGCATGAGGAGCCCATGGACAGGTACAGGCATGTGAGGCAGGAAGGGGAACCATCGCCCTGGTGACCTGGAAGGGACAACTCATGGGGAGTATTTGCAAGGTTGGCCATACCAGAGAAAGCAAATTGGAGTCTTGTGTGTGTGTGTGTGTGTGTGTATGTGTGTGTGTGTGTACATGTGCACATCTGTGTACGTGCATTTGGAGGACAGGGGCCAACTGCAGGAGTCATTCCTCAGCATCCACCTTGTTTGTTGAGACAGGATCTCTCACGGACCTGGAGCTCAAAGATTGGAGATAGAAGACAGAGAAGGCAGCCCACTGTGAGTGAGGTAGATGGTCCTGGGTTATATGTAAGAAAGTAGGCTAAGCAAGCCATAGGGAGAAAGCCAGTAAGCAGTGTTTCTCCGTGGTCTCTGCTTCAGCTCCTGCCTCTAGGTTCCCACCCTTAGTTTCTTAGACGATGGACTGTGGTGTTTCTGTAAGTTGAAATAATCCCTTCCCTCCACAAGTTACTTTTGTTCACAGTATATTATCACAGCCATGGAAACCACCAGATACAAGAATGAAGCCATTGACAGTGTAGGATGACTAAAAACATGAGGATATGGCCAGATTGGAGAACAGGAGCGGTGCCTTAGTCTTTCCAGGCTGCTGTGACCACTTGGAAGGCTGCGTGACTTAAACAGCCATTTCCCCATAGTTCCAGAGGCGGTGCAATGTCCACGTGTTAGCGGCAGATTGCCCTGACTTGCGAACGCTTACCTTATGGTGTCCTCACGTGGTGTCTCTGTGTCGTAGTGAGGTCTCTGATGTCTCTCTTCTTAGCCCCCTATCAGCCTCATCAGCTCCCAGCACACACACACATACACACACACACACACACACACACACACACACACACACCCATGACTTCATTTACAATGAATCATGACATAACACCTGTAAATATCTACTTTGAGCATAGAAAAAGGTGCAGAGTCAGCTGCACAAAGGACCGAAATGCTCAAGACAGAGTGATAAGGTTTGTAGTAAGCATAAGAAGTTGACAATAAAAGCAGTGTATTTTCCCAAAGGATCTGCCCCTAAATGTAGCCCTGCCAGGGCTGGGACTTCAGTGTGAAATGGGACTTGGTACAGAGATATCACAGAAAGCAAGGGACTGGAAGACCAGTGACTCGAGAAGTCACTCTCGCTGACCTCCGGTGAGTCATACAGACCTTTGGCTTGTGATTGCGAGTCTCCCATGAGCTCTGATGACATTTTGAAATCTCAGCCATGTTTTCTGTTGTGATTATGCAGAAAATTTAGTCAAATGGCCCCACGGTTTGCCATTACTGGCCTGAGCCGATAAATGTCTTCCTGATGCCATTTGGCTAACTTCGGGGATGAACAGTGTGTGGCCTGCTGGCTCCGCCCCTTTTTGATTTGGGGGATGTTCTTCAAACAGACAGAAAACACACAAGTAACGTCTGTGCCGGTAAAAGACCTTTAAGCATTAATTACGTTCCTTATTAGCTCCAGTCGGCTGCAATTGCTCATCAGACTCCCTGCTTTGAAGTATGCCACAGAAACTTCAGATGAAACATTTCAGTCCTTCTAATCGCTCTGGAAGCCGGCTGGAGCGCCGGGGTCTGCGTTCAGAAGCAAGGGGTCTTCAGCTGCACAAGATTCATCAAAGCCCGGCGTCTCCGAGCTTTTAGGGAAGACGCAGGAAAACAGCAGAGGAGAAAAGAACAAATCAAAGCAAGGAAATCCCACCCCGCTGGCATCCAGGATTGTGTTCTTTGGAGTCAACACTGCTTTGATTTTTAGATTACGTTTGTTTTCCACACTGGTTATTTTTGGTATTTTGTATACACTTGAAAATTCTAGCAGACCATTAACGGCCTCACAAGGTTCTGGGGCAGTTTCCTCGGAGCTGGAAAACTGCAGATCGGGGTGACACACATTCCACCTTGGGTCTCGAACACCTCACTGTCCTTCTGTGTCCACCAGGGTGGCTGGAACTGTGTGAGCAAGTGAAGCTCAACTGTGCCTTGTAGAGCCTTAGGACCCAGGGCCTCGGGGGCAGCACAGTGCCTGCAGAGCAAGTGGGGATGGGGAGGACCTGAGTTTGATCCCAGAGTTTGAATAAAAGACAAAAACAAACAAACAGAAAACCCCACAACAAAACAGGTGAGGTGGAAGAGCCAGAGACAGAATGGTCCCTGGGGCTGCTGGCCTGTTGACCTAGAAAAACTGGCAAGCTCCTGGTGGGAGTGAGGAACGCTGAGGAGAAATCGTGAATTTGACAGTGGGGGGAGGGATGCTGGGATGCGGGAGAGGAAGAGGTCAGAATCTAAGTTCCTGGAGGCTGTGGGAGTTCTTCCTCTGGCCTCTGAACAGACTTTGCTCCGCCCCCAGAAAGTCTCCTCATTTCCTGCAGCAGGCGGGAGGGGCTTCATATTTGGGACACGCCTCCATTTCATCCAGGGCGAACTCTGCTGTGGTATCTGAGGCCGGCTCATAGAGTGCCGTAATCTCATCACCAGGAGAGATGGGCATATTTGTTATTCTGGGAACTTTATAAAAAAAACGGAGCCTGCTTTCAGTCTGCTTTAGCTAGCCTTAGCGTTACATTCAGCAGTAGGTGCAGCAGTAGGGTTGGAGCATCGTTAGAGGTGGGTTGGGGTTAGTTTTAGGTTAGGGTGAGGCTTAATGTTAGAGGTAGGGTTAGGAATGTAGGTATGTTTGAGTTAGGGTTGCAGTTGGGGTTTGGATCAGGGTTAGGTCACTGTCAGGGTCTTGGTTAGTGTTAGGGTTGGGGTTAGGGTTCGGGTTCGGGTTCGGGTTTGGGTTCGGGTTAGGGTTAAGTTGGAATTTGGCTCAGGATCATGGTCGGGGTCAGTGTCAGGGTTGTTTTTATGGTTGGGTTAGGGTTAGTCCCTTAGTCACTTAAAGGCTCTATGTGGGTCATTTGCTGATTTGAGTTGAGAATCTGTTATTCTGGTTAGTGTGGTCTGAAGAATCATCTGTGATATCAAGAGACCGGGAACATTTAAATTTTACTTTACTGTGACAATTGGTGCTCATCAGCAGGAACTGATGACACAGTAAGACACTAAGAGCCTAGAATCTGTGAGGTAAAAACATGAGAAATGTTTGCTCAGAGTCTGCACACAGAAGCTGTGTCCCAAGGTGGCCAAAGTTGTACCTCACAGTAGCAGACAAACATGGGAGAGTGAGAGTCACCCATATGGAGCTGGTTTTGAAGGCATGAAGGACTCATGGAGAGCAGCTGAGGCCTGGCACTCTGTGGCTGGGATGGAGTCCCTGAAGAGAGCCCAGGAGAGGGTTTTGGTGAAATTGCAACCCAGTTGCAGCAAGCCTCTCTGGCATTTGGGGATACAAGTACCGTTGGATGAGCACCAAGAACAGCAGCAGTTGAGTGGAGCTGGCCTGAACCGGAAAGACAAGCTGTGTAGGCTGCAGAGGGCAGAGCCAGAGATGTGATGCCACGTCCTTTGGAGGACCTCGGAAGACCATGAATGTGTCCCTGATGACTGGACATTGAGTTATGAACACGTTGGGAGTTTAGATTTGCTTTGATTTGACTGTGACTGTGACCCAGTCCTTTCCTCTTGAGGTAAGACAGTATTTAACTTATTTTTGATTTTACAGGAGCCCATAGTTGAGAGACTTTGAACTTTTAAGAAAATTTTGGAATTTTACAAAGACCTTGGGTTTTAAGAGAGACTGAATTTTCAAGTGTTTATATTTTTAAAGACTGTGGGACTTTTAAGTTTTGGAAGGTTCATATCGTTATTCACATGAAATCTTGGAGATGAACAAGAAAGGGAGAGCTGTGGCTTAACCGTGATGTGCTTGTGTGTCAGGCTGACAAGGAGTTAGTCGCCCCGGCTGGTTTTATGCCAACTTGACACACACTAGAGTCATCTGGAAGGAGGGTAACACAATTTAAAAATGTCTCTGTAGAATCCAGCTGTAGGGGATTTTCTTATTTAGTTATTAACGTGGGTGGGCTCAGCCCAAGATGGGGGGTGGTATCCTCGGGCTGGTGGTCCTAGGTCCTATTGTAAAACAGGTTGAGCAAACCATGACGAGCAAACCACCAAGCAGCACTCTTCCGTGTCCTCTGCATCAGCTCCTGCCTCCAGGTTCCTGTCCAGTTTGAGTTCCTATTTCGGCTTTCCTCAATGGACTGTAAGTCTGGATCTGTAAGCCAAATAAACTCTTTCCTTTTCAACTTGCTTTCAGTCATGGTATTTGTTGCAGCAATAGTAACCCTGACAGAGACAGTTTGCCTCCTGAGAAGCCACTGGAAAGCTACAGAGTTAGACGTCTTCAGCTTTCTCACACCCTGACTCCCAGCCTTGGGGAAAGGCAGCAAACTGAGCTATACTACAGAGCAGCTACTTCACCCTTTAGGGCCATAGAATGAAATCTTGGGATAGCCCTTTCAGGCCAGGCTGTGCATAGCCCCAGGTTGGTGGGTGTAAAGGTATGGAGGCACCATACTCCAGGGTTGGGGACTTGGGAACAGGTGCTCTACACACAAGCCATATTGCATAGTTGGTTCTGTTCATGTCAGGAGCCATCTAAGAAAAAGTTAAGGGCGTGAGCATAACCTTCCTGGAGATGTCCCACTGTGTTACATAGTTGCGATGGGTAAACTCTGAATTTCAGGGCTTTCAGAGATCTCGTCTCAGGATTGATTCTTGTTGCTGAAACACCTTTCCTGCCACTATTACATAGCCTAATGATCCCTGGGCATCAGCCCACCCTATCGGCCAAATTTCCTGCAGATCAACATGAAGATGAATTTTTATGAATCAATGCTGTTTAGATGAATTCCTGACTTGATTCAAATAGTTTTAGGAAGAGAGTTTTAAGAGATGGTTTTAGTTGTTTTGCCTGAAAGATAGAATAAAGTTAGGATCAAGAATAGAATGTGGGGCTGCTAAGATGGCTCAGTGGTTAAGAGCATTGACTGCTCTTCCAGAGGTCCTGAGTTCAAATCCCACAACCACATGGTGGCTCACAACCATCTGTAATGAGACCTGATGCCCTCTTATGGGGTGTCTGAAGACAGCTACAGTGTACTTACATATAACAAATAAATAAACCTTTGGGTCTAAGCAAGCAAGGCCAAGCCGGAGCGAGTGGGCCCAGAACAAGAGAGGGAGGAGGGAAGGGTGGTGGGAAACAAAACAGAACAAAAAACAATAGAATGTGCCCCCTCCTCATAGAATAGTGAGCAAAGGCTGCACAATAAGAACACAATGAGCTTTCACAATTGCACTAAAAAGAGAAATAGGCTTGGGACAACTTTGTGATCTAGGAACATTCATTCCAGGTCAGGTCCACAGGTGTGCACTGTGATAAAGCTAGGCCATGTGAAACTGTAGCTTTGAACTTATAATGAGCTTACAGAATGAAACACTGCTTTGGACTTACTATTGTCATCCTTCTGTAACTCCCCTTTGTGTAACATTTCCTCTATGAGGTAATTTTCTAAAGAACTTTTGTCTAAGAAGGGATAAAAAAGGCCAGAGAGAAGAAACAAAGTGGTGGCTTTGGGGCACTCTGCCTCATCCACCAAATGTATATATGTATATGTTTGTTTGTCTATATATATATGTGTAGATGTATGTGTGCATATGTAAGTATGCATGAACACTTGTGGAGTTGATGAGACAGGTAGGTGGTCAGGCCTGATGTGTGTCTGTGTGTGTGTGTGTATCTGTCTGTCTGTCTGTCTGTCTGTCTGTGCCTATTGCCTGTGTAATTTTAATTCTTTTTCTTTTCTCTCTGTCTCAAAAAGAGTTAATGCATTCCAAACCAGGCCAGTGAGAGGTCCTTGAGACTGAGAGAAAAGAAACCAGTACTTATTAGCACAAAGTAGGAAGAGAGAGTTACGGAGAAAAGAAACCAGAGCTTATTAAAGCACAAGATTGTAAGATTATAAGGCCAGGGATCACCAGTCTTTGACCTTCATCCAATGCTGTGTCCCCTAAAGGCTGAGGCAGGCCACAGGAACCTCCACTTGGACATTTCTGAGCTGCATCCTTTCTCAGATCCTTCCCTGTAAGTGTAAACGTCTCTGGTGTCTTTGACTTGTCCTAGCAAGTTTCAGAACCACGAGTTGCAATAGCAATGCAGAAAGTCATCCAGCCTGGGGTCCTAACAGTTGTACTTGCAAACATGGGGGTCTTCTGGGACTGCATCCTTCACCTGTGGTTCTCTGTTAACTCTTGGCAGTGTAAGAATTCACCTGAACTACAACACAGCCAGTTGGTGCTGTAGAAACGTGGTGGGGTGTTAGCTTATTAGTGCAGGTACGCTTCTAAGCCTTTGACAGCACCTGAGTGCCCCTCAGAAATGCCCCTGCTAGAGCAAATCCTTATCACAGCCAACCCAAGGCTTTACCTTGAAGCTCTTGTTGTATTTGAATGAATGAATGAATGAATGAATGAATGAATGAATGAATGAATGGGTAATCTTTCAGAGACAGAAATTAAAATAGAACACATCTCCACAGAGCAATGAATTCTACTTCACAATCTGTAATGTGGAGACCTCAGAAGGAGTATCTAAGGGCTGGTGAGATGGCGCCATCCAGCATGACGACCTGAATCTGGATTCCCAGCACTCACATAAAAAGCTGAGAATGGCAGTTCCAGAATGGGGGAGGTGGGAATAGGAGTCTCAGGGGCTCTCTCTCATGCAGATCAGTGAGCTCCAGGCCAGTGAGAGACCCTGCCTAAAAAGTGAGATGGAGAGAGACTGAAGAAAGCCTCTTGGCTCGGGTGCACACAAAAATTCCCAAGCCAGAAAAGAATGTCATGGTCCCAAATAGTCAGTGAGCAACCATCAGCTCAGCTCGGTGAGAGTCAGTGAAATGAGAGGGTGAGCGGCCGTGGACGTTGTCTGAGATGAAGGACTGAGCACAGGCCCTTGTGCTGGTCATCACACCTGACATCAGCTTCAGGCCTTCACACTCCAGTGTACACATGTGAGCATGCACACCACACAGGCATGCACACCACACAAACATGCACACTATACAGGCATGCACACATATGTACATGCACACCACACAGCCATGCACACACACAACACAGGCATGCACAGCACACAGGCATACACACCACACAGGCATAGACACCACACAGGCATGCACACATACCACACAGGCATGCACAGCACACAGCCATGCACAAACATCACACAAGCATGAACAGCACACAGGCATGAACACCATGCAGGCATGCACACATGTGAGCATGCACACTACACAGGCATGCACACCAAACAGCATGCACGCATGTGAACATGCACACCACACAGCATGCACACATGTGAACATGCACACCACACAGGCATGCACACATGTGAGCATGCACACCACACAGGCATGTACACCACACAGCATGCACACATGTGAACATGCACACATGTGAACATGCACACCACACAGCATGCACATATGTGAACATGGACACCACACAGGCATGCACACATGTGAACATGCACACATGTGAACATGCACACCACACAGGCATGCACACATGTGAACATGCACACCACACAGGCATGCACACCCCTGGGAGGAGAAAACCTGAGCTGAGGAAGCACTTGCAGAAGTTTGCCTGTATAGATGTGTGGAGGGGCGTTTTTTCACTCGTGATTGTTGTGGGTGGGCCAAGTACACTGTGGGCAGGGGCTGCTGGGAGGTGTAAGAAGGGGAGCTGAGCACGAGCCTGGGAGAAATGTTAGCAGCATTTCCTCATAGCTCCTGCTTGAGCTCCTGCCTGAACTAAAATCGGGATATGTAAACCAAAGAAGCCCTTTCCTCCCCTAGTTGCTCTGGCCATGGTGTTTATCACAGCAAAAAGGAACTTAACTAGGACACCCTCGGAGCAATGTCTGGTAGAGACAGATGATGGTGTCACCTGTCAGAGAGAGCCATGTTCAGGCGGAGACCGAGTTACCCAGGTCTCTCACCATTGTTGCTCTGAGGCTTCTGAAACTGGCATCCACTGTGCCATTAGGAGCCTCAGAGAAAGACTCTCTCATGGTTGCTAATCTCTCTCTCTCTCTCTCTCTCTCTCTCTCTCTCTCTCTCTCTTTCTCTTTCTCCCTCTGTGCCTCTCTCTCTTTCTTTCTCCCTCTGTGCTCACAAGGGAGAGATTTCTATTTCCTTTGTGGGTCAATTCACAAACCTCAAAAACTAATAAGCTCGGAGCAAATCTCCAACAAGGAAGTGTTTACTCTGTGTTCCTGGACCATCTGAGCGCTTTTATGAACAGAGCCCTCATAATTTCCACATCTGCAAAAGCTCTGTACATTAACGTGCGGGAAAGATCAGAACCAGCACACAGGCCTGTCATGCCCCATAAAAATTTAATGGAAAATAAAATGCTTGTTCGAAAGATCAATACCGTCATTCTCTCTCACCAAACAGTGAATGACTGTTTTCATAAACTAATAATAACGCTAGCATATTGATTATGGAATGGGGACCACCGGTCTGTTGTCAAAGACGCAGTCATTTTTAATCTTTTAATGTCTTCCTGCATAAACACCCGCTGTTGGAACTGGACATCTGTCACTATAAGGACAACATGAGCTGGAGAGGATCCTGGGCTCTCTGTCATTTAGCAGAACCATTGTTCTGGCAGTCAACTGTCAGAAGATAAGACCTATAGCAGCCACTACAGTGTCCCCGCAGATGCTCTTTAAGAGACCTTTGATCGTGTGCTTCACAGTTTTGCCTCAGCTTGATGCTGGCTGGAGTCATCTGTGAGGAGGGAACCTCGATTAAGAAACACTCCACAAGATTGGGTTTGGGGCAAGCCTGAAGGGCATTTTTTTAATTGATGGGAGAGGCCCCAGCCTATTATGGGTGGTGTCACACCTAGGCTGGTGGTCCTGGGTTCTATAGGAGACCAGGATGAGCAAACTAGGGAGAGCAAGCCAGTAGGCAGCACCCCCCCACGGCTTCTGCGTCAGCTTCTGCCTCCAGGTTCCTGCCCCAAATCCGTTCCTGCCCCAACTGCTTTTGATGATGAACAGTTTATGGGGAACCACGAGTAGAACAAGCCCACAGTGGACTTTCCTCCTCACATGGTTTTTGATGACTGTGTGTTTCATCACAGCAGTAGAGCCCCTGACCAGGACAGGATTTCTGTCTCAGGATCCTGTGGGGGATTCAGCTGTTGAACCTAGTATTCTCTCCCAAACACAACATACAGAACTTTTCGTGTCATCTCATGGAAAAAAGCAAGGTAGCCACCTGGCTTGAATCTGGCCATTGCAGACAGGTTACTTGTCTAAAGGCCACACCTCTGTAAAATAATGCACTAGTAACATTTTGTGCATCTAAACACAAGTTTAGAGAATCCGATAAAAAGAGGAAAAATGTAGGCAGCCGTAGAGGCAGCTTACGGTCCAGAACACTTGCTGCTCTTACAGGAGCTCAGAGTTCGGTTCCCAGCATTGACCTCAGGAAGGAGACAATCACCTACAACTCGGGCTCCAGGGGGGTCTTCTGACCCCTTCTGGCTGCCACTGGTACCTGCACTCACATGGTACACATATAGACAGGCAAGCAAACACATATACATATAAATGACAAATTTTGAAAGAGGAAATTTTTGTTTGGACTTCTTATTTCAAGAACATTAGATTAGTGATGGATAGCTTTATTCTCAGCTTGACACAATCTACAGTCACCTGAGAGAAGGACCTCTAAGAATATCTCTGAGACTATTTTTTTCATCATTATTTTTTACACCATATATTTTGGTCATATTTTTTTCCCTCCCACTAGTTTCCAGATTCCCCTCCATATCCCTACCCACCCAACTTGGTTCTCTCTCTCTTTCTCTCAGAATAAAAGACAGGAACTATGAATGACAAAAAAAATCAAAATGAAATCAAAACAAAAAAAAAGAAGAAAACCAATAAGACAAAAAAAATTACCAAAACAAAATAAAAAGCGCACACACATACACACACATACACACATACACACATATGCACACATACACACATACACACATACACACATATGCACACATACATACATACACACATGTACACACATATGCACACATACACACATACACACATATGCACACATACATACATACACACATGTACACACATACACACATATGCACACATACATACATGCACACATACACACATATACACACACATACACACATGTACACACATACACGCATATGCACACATACACGCATATGCACACATACATACATACACACATACACACACATACACACATACACACACACATATGCACACATACACATACATACATACATACACACACATACACACATACACATAATACATACACATATATACATATATACACACATACACACATACATACAGACAGACACACACAAATTCATACACACATACACATACATACACACAGAGATACATAACAGAGAGAGAGAGAGAGAGAGAGAGAGAGAGAGAGAGAGCGAGAGAGAGAGAGAGAGAGAGAGAGAGAGAACTAGTCCCTCATGGTAAAAGCTTCTGGGTGTCTTGTTAAATGTTATTTTATGTATTGCATGCATGTATGTGCTCACAGAAGCTGAAAGAGGGCATCAGATCCCTAGAAAATGGAAGTATGGACAGTTGTGAGCCACCCTGGCTATGCTGGTAACCATCCACTGGAAGCACAAACAACCAGTGCTCTTAACTGATGCGTCTTCTCCACCAGCCCTAGGCTCTGGGTGTTTCGGGTTCTCAGGCTGCAGCACAGACTCATAGAGAAAACAGTAACTCTGCCAAACCACTTCCAGATGTTTGCAGAATTCAGCAAACCAGGAAGGAGTGAGATGAAGCAAGGGCATCGTTCTTGTCTTAATGAGTCACCTGTTTCCAGAATCTCTCTCTACGATCACAAAAACATTCACAAAATGTGTGATGCAGTAGCATGTAGACATTGACACAAGTCCATATCTGTGTCTCCCTATGAATGGAAACACACAGAGCCCCATGCTGGTCCTGTGCTGGCCCTGTGTTGTCCCCCATGCTGTGCTAGACCAGTTCTGGTTCCATGGCGGTCCAGTGCTGGTCCTCTGCTGGTTCCGTCCTGTCCTCATGCTGGTTATTTGCTGGTCCTGTGCTGGCTCCATGCTGGCCCTGCTCTGGGCTGCATTGGCCCCATTCTGGCCCTGTGCTGATCCCGTGCTAGCCCCATGCAGTGACAGTGCTTCTCAAACAGTCAGACTGGGATGGCTGTGGGTTGCCAACCAGCAGACTATGAAACAAGTCAAGGATGCTGGAATCAACGGGAGCTGACTATATAAAGGGCATCTTGAGCTCCAAGAATCCATGGATGGTTCTGTGGATGGTTTCATGAATGTCAGAATTCAGTGAGACCTTCAAGGCTTGGGTCGGGTGGGAGAGACGGAGAAAGAGTAGGCTAAGACATTCCCAATGCTCGCACAGGCTGGAAATGCTCACACAGGCTGTTTGTGTTTCCCCAGACCAGAATAAAAGACAACCTCAGACAGTGGGAATCAGAGAAGTCTATGCCTCAAGCTCACGACTGAACCTTCCAACATCAGAGAAGCATCGCTCCCCTAGTGCCCTGCACTAACTCACTCTATGTGGGTTGTAAGCTAAAGTACATAACAAACAGACCCCATCTTCTTCACGACTGCCCCTTCAGGTAACTGTGTTCTGTGAACCAGCTGCATATATAGACAACAACTACAACCTCAGGGATAGGGGTGCGTATTCAGGTTACAGTTTATCATATCAGGGAAGTGTCATTGGCAGGAGCTGAAAGCGACTAGTCACAGCCACAATTGCAGGCAGAGAGACAGCAAATGTGTGCCTGCTTCCTGCTTAGCTCATTCTCTTTACTCGAATAGAGTCCAGAACCCAAACCCAGGGAATGGTGCCTGCCTATGGTGGGTTGAGTCATCCCAGGGAATAGTACCTGCCCATGGTTGGCTGAATCTGCATAAGGAATGGTGCTGCCCATGGTGGGCTGAGTCTTCCCACATCAGTTAAGGTGACCAAGTCAATGCCATACTCATGCCTCAACCTGATCTGTACAGACTCTTACTGAGATTCTCTCTCCAGATGATTCTTGGTTATCAAGTTGACAAAAACACACATGCAGAGAAGGATTAATATACAATGGAGACATTTCTTAATAAAAGATCAGCAGTCAAAGTCTTGTGACAGATATGGTCCCAATGAAGAGGAAAATAGGAAATAATTTTTAAAATTGCTATGTACAAAATGCAGAACACATAATACAGAAATCGAAGAGTTTTTTCTGAATAAATGATAGATGATTTTCCCCTAACACTGCTAAATTCATAGACTCACAAAAGAAAAAGCCTCAATAATTCCCAGTCAAAATCCATACCATGAAACATCACAAACTTTAAAAATGCAGAAATAAAAAGAAAGCATTTTTAAAAGCTTGAGAATCATGGGAAATTATTTCAGAGGAACAAGTGAGACCACAAACATCACCTCAGAAGCCATACAAGCCAGAAGGTAATGGAGCAACATTAAAAAAAAAATACTGTGGTAGTTTGTATGTGTTTGGCCCAGGGAGTGGGACTATTGGGAGGTGTAGCTTTGTTGGAGTGATGTGTCACTGTGGCTGTGGGCTTTAAGACCCTCATCCTACCTGCCTGGAAATGAGTCTCCTCACATCAGCCTTCAGATGAAGACATAAACCCCTCAGCTTTGTCTTCATCATGCCTGCCTGTATGCTGTCATGCTCCCACTTTGATGATACTAGGCTGAATCTCTGAACCTGTAAACCTGCCCCAACTAAATGCTGTTTTTAAGAGTTGCCTTGGTCATGGTGTCTTTTCACAGCAGTAAAACCCTAACTAGAACTTCCGGTTTGGGCCCGAGCATAGAGTAGGTCGCAGGCGGCAGCTCCGTACTCAACCCCAGAAAACCGAGAGAAACAGGGACTCCCAGGAGCTTGAACTCACGCAGCATCCCAGGCAAAAATGAATCACCCGTGATGCCTGCCATTAGAAGTTCTAATCCAGATGGGCCAGAAGTCAGGATCCTCGCCCTTACCCTCACCCCCTACCTTTTCCCAGCTGCACAAGGTTCCCTGAAGCTTGGCAACTGCAAGATCCTGCTTGGAAACTGCAGATAGACTCAAAGCAGTGTACCATATCATCTGAAGAATAGCAAGGAGACCATAACTCAAGCAGTGTACCATATCTTCTGAAGAATAGCAGGTTGCAGTCCTCCTCGCCCCCACGAATAACTAGGGCCTGCCAGTCGGGTCAAGTGGCACCCAGACGTGGGGCTCGAGGCACGGACCCCTCTGGACGGACCCTCATTGAGAGGATGTGCGCAGGACATCAAGATTAAGCGAGACAGAGATCAAAACCCGCGACCTGTCATCCACGGAACCAGGTTGATGCTGCCATCAAGAAGACGGCTGAAGTTCATTACCATCAGCCGAAAATTGAAGAGGATCCAGAAGTGACTCTGCAGGAGACTGACACAGCTGCCAGCTCCCCTGCCTCCCCCCTACGGTCGACCGCTAGACTTCCACGCCCTCCAGAAGGGTTCCTGGTATGCCTGGCTTTGCCCCCGTTTCTCTCGATAGAGAGCTTGGCCTCTTGATCACCACAACAAAAATTGGCTTTTTCCTAAACCAAGGCCGCCCTTGATATGGCCGCTAACATTGGGGAGCCTTCCTTTATGACAATATTACACCCCAAACTGACAAATGGTTGGTAAATTGAACATTTACAAGGGACTAGGATGGCTGTGAGTTAGCCCAATGACGGGATTATTGTAGGTCCACTTCCCAGGGGCCCACCCAATGCAACCGAAAAGGAGTGCGTGGTGCTGGGAGTGGGTGCAGCCTACATGGCCTAAGACAGGGCCCTCACCCTCCTTTCACCCACATCGGAGTCCCTTGACGTTGCCCATCGTCGACAGCCTAAAGCCTTCGACCATCGATGTGACTCGTCTCACATCAGTGTTTTGGGGTTGTGAACTTGTCTAAGACCCCCCATAATTAGACATCCAAATTCAAAATTCACATAGTTGGGATTGATCATAAGATGCCTTCTCTAACTAAACAGAGAAGGGGGAGATGCCAGAAGCCAGGACCCTCGCCCTTACCCTCACCCCCTACCTTTCCCCACCTGCACAATGTCCTCTGAAGCTTGGCAACTGCAAGATCCTGCTTAGCAACTGCAGATAGACTCAAAGCAGTGTACCATATCATCTTAAGAATAGCAGGGAGACCATAACTCAAGCAGTGTACCATATCTTCTGAAGAACAGCAGGTAGATCATAATTCAAGGCAGTGTACCGTATAGACCATGACATGTTTCAAGGCACAGGCCAAGAAGATTTTGTACTTTTCCACCATCTGGCCCCTCTTACCCCCTCCCCTTGTGAAACATGCTATAAAAAAGCATTTCATGTTCTAAAATAAATAAATTATTTATAAAAAAAAAAACCCTAACTAAGACAAATACTTAAAAGAGCTCTGCATCTGGAGAGAGAGCTCAGCCTTTAAGATCATGTGTTGTAGACGGTCTGAGTTCAGTTCCCAGCACCCACATCGGTGGCTTACAGCCTCTATACCTCCAGCTCCAGGGCTCTGCTGTCCTCTTGTAACCTCCGCAGGCATTGTGAACATGTGCACATAGCCACACACATGAATTAACATAACAAGAAGAGAAAGAGTGTATTCACATCTTGTCTAAACTATAACTGTGTGTGTCTGGACACACAGTTACATGCGGTTACAATGGTCTGCTACAATTTTCTGCTATAATGTAACTATGTGTTAGATACACAGTTACATCCAGTTATGATGGTCTACTATTAATTTCTGCTGTGAAATTAACATAATTAACTATGTATGTCAGGACACACATAGTTACATGCAGTTATAATGATCCACTGGTGATCTCTGCAGTCAGCCTTGAGCAATCAGCACATGCCCCACCCAGCGCTGCCACCAACGGTCCAACACTCTTAATTTCTCAAAAAATTATTTCATTTACAATATACTTGCATCACATTTAAGGGTGTTTTGTCTGTGTATAGGTCCGTGTACTCTGTGCATGCCTGGTGACCCCACAGCTCAAAAGGGAGCATCACATCCCCTGAACTGAAATTACAGACAGTTCTGAGAAGCTTTGTGGGTGCTAGGAATCGAGGCTGAGTAGCCCTCAGGATCGCGTCTCTCTTCTTCAGTAGATTTACTGTTTGTCCTTTGGTTTGTCCGTTTGATTCTAGAAGAGACTTTCAATTATTTGTTTATTTTATTCTTTTTAATTCACTTTATGTTCCGACCACAGCCTCCCTCCCTCCTCTCTTCCCAGTCCCACCCTTACAAATCCCTCCCCACCATTGCCCCTCCTCTTCTCCTCAGAGAAGGGGAGCCACCCTTGGATACCACCCCACCCTGGGGTAGCTAGTCCCAGCAGGTCTAAACACACACCAAAGGAAAAGGGAAGGTGGAGGGAATATTGACACAAGGCCCTCCTTTGCTGCTCTGAGAACAGAGTGAGGTTGGATGTGAAGGAACCCCAGGACCCCGGCTGCCACGAGGGGGAGGCGGGGCCTGTTCCAGGACCCGATGCCCAGAATCTCCCCCTAGAGGACGCATCAGGAAGGACGGCTCTGATTACAAGCAGTCTGAGGAGACAGACATACTGGTATGGGGAGATGTGCGCTTTCTTACTTTTCTGTTGCCCCTCCCCACCCCCAAAACCCCTAGATAAGCAGCTTAAGGAAAGGAAGGTTTGCTTCTGCTCATGGTTTGGGGGTGCGGCCAATCGTGGAGGAACGTGAGGCAGCTGATTACACAGTCAGGCAGGAAGCAGAGAGAGATGAACGCTGGTACTCAGCCGGCTCTCGTTTTTTATTCAGCCCGGGCCCCCAGCTTGTCCAATGATGCTGCACGCATTCAAGATGGATTGTCCCTTCTTACTTCTAAACCTCTCTGGAAGTGTCTTCCCAGGTGCTTGTGTCCCTAGGGATTCCAAAGCCTGTCACTTTGACAATAAAGATCCACAGTGACAGGAGTGTGCAGGCATCTATATGTGAGTGTATCTACATGCCTTACTAAGTCACGTGTCTTGGTATTTAAACACAAGCTGTAGATACACACACTGCGTTAAATATAAACAGGACAGTAAAGAGTTGTGGGAACTTCGCAAAATCTCCAAATCGCTGTGTGCAATCAAATTATTGGAAAGATCTATTGGTCAAACACTAAGGACTGGTCTGTAGCAAGTGAGTGAGGCAGAGATCGTGCAGGTGGGAATCCATGTGCTCCGAATACGTGGGGACAAGTAGCAGTGTCAACACATGCATGTAGTGCTTATGGGGGCCAGAAGATGGCGCTAGATTCCCCAGAGCTTCAGTTACAGGAGATTGTGAGTCACTGGGAATTGGAGCTGGGAGCCAAGCCTGAGTCTGCTGGATGATGGGAAAGCACTCTTAACCACTGAGCCGTCTCTTCAACTCTAAGAGATCGGAACATTCTAGAAAAATACATAGGAAGCAATGAATGGACATCAAACTAAAAGCAGACGCACAAAGGTGGGAGGAGGAGGAATGGGCACTGGGGGAGCCCTTGTTCCTCCGAGTGTGAACGAGATAGAACCCACACGGAGAAGCTCGGGCCAGCTTCCCGGCATAAATTACACAGTTAATAATAACAGCATGCAAAGCGACACAATTACCAAATAAGACTCCGCTAGAACACAAATACAAATAAAACACAGTAGCAGATGTGGCCTTTCATTTTAATGACCGTTAATTGCCTTTAAAAAATATCGTATAGATGAGTATCGCGCCTGCGATGCAAGGCTGAGCGTTATAAAATCTATTCACATGATCCTTTCCGTCAGAAACCAAGGAGGAAAACAGATTTTACCCCACTGATGGGGATGGGAAAGCAGTTGATGAAATTAGGTGTCACTAACAATGCACCCCTAGCTGGGCAGCTATTGGCAATCAGTCTCTGCAGTGAGAAGAAGAATCAGCCTTTTTTTTTTTTTAAGTGTAGCCCCCCCCCCAACCTGTATGCCTACTGTGAAGCCCTTCAGGGAAGGAGAGACAGCTCTGGACTGTGATTGAAACAAAAGTAAAAGCCAACTAAAAGCCAACCAGGGGAAAGCCCTGCTGATGGCTGGACAGACAGCTGGGTCTGCCTGTCACTGGACACGACGATCTGTGGCCATGGTTAGTACTTGTCTCTGGTTCTGAAGCAGGGTAGGCAGCTCCACTTCTGGAGCCAGCTTATCGGTGAGCTCCAAAGCACACAACACTTTATTAACAAAATATGCCACAGCAGGAGGTCACGGGCCGCCCACCTGGGAGAAAAGTAAGCTGGGTCCTTGTCTTGTGGCATATAAGGGAGGACTGGAATGCATTCAAGAGGTTGTCAGAAACAAAAGTTCAAGAAAAAGAGAATTTTCTAAATAAGAGCAGAAGCGACTGTGTGATGGTTTGGCTGTGATGTTCCTGGTGTCATCGGAACACTGGGTCCCCTGTGGGTGGCACTGTCAGAGGAGATATGCCACTAAGGAATATCTCGAGAGTGGAATCCCTCTAATATCCCTCTCCCTCCTCTGGTTCTCTCTCTCTCCCTCTCCCTTTCTCCCTCTCCTCCCTCCCTCCTCTCTCTCTCTCTCTCTCTCTCTCTCTCTCTCTCTCTCTCTCTTCTATCTCTCTCTCTTCTATCTCTCCCTCAGCTCAAAATGTGAGCTCTCAGCTTCCTTCTCCAGCTGCCTTGCCTGTCTCCTGCCACCATGACGCTCCTCCACTATGGACTGTAATCTTCTGTAACAGTAAGCTCAAATAAAACCTTTCCCATAAGCTGCTTTGGTCACGGTGTTTTATCACAGCAACAGAACAGCAACTCCTGCATATATAAGCTGAAACATATCCGAGAAAGCTAAAGAAAAATTTCTAGTGGTAACAAACTAAAGGCAGATATTTCCAAAGGCAGGCAGGTGTGAGGCAAAGGGTTAGCCATTGCACTCTGGAAACTTCTAAGGCTGACACGTGGGGGAACTTCACAAGTATCAGCTCCACAGCAGGCAATCCACAGAGAGGTGTGCAGACAATGAGAAAATGGAGACCCGGTCTCACTCATTAGCAGTCAGAGAGTACAGTTGGAAGGTAAAGCTGACGGTCCCTTTACAACAATCAGACCATAAAAATTAAGGAGAGCTTTCACACCTATGGTTGGCAAGGCACTCCAGAAAGAGCGAGTCAGAGGCGGCTGGTAGAGACATACATTTTTACAGCCATCTGGAAGGCATTTGACAATGTTAATTAAAATTAGAAATATAGATTCCATCCTTCCACATTAAACTATAAATGCCCGTACCTAAGGTTATGCTGAGAATGAGATGCTTCTGCAGCTCTATTCCAAGCTGCCAAAAACCAGTAAAATTGTTAGCCCCCATCCAAGAGAAGACAGGTTTCATCAGATGGGGGAGCGCATGTGTGAATCACACAGTAGGAAGGACAGTGGGAGACAAACAGCTGATCTGCTTTGGAAATGGTCAGCAATTTCCATGTTCTAGACAATCTGGGTAGATCCACACAGAGACGTGTTGGTCATGGTGGGACGTTCAGAAGAACAGGTTTTCACACACAAGTCAGTGTGGAGCAGGGCAAGGGGTTTAAGAGAAAGGACAGAGTAGAGACAGAAGGAAGAGAAACAAGAGGAAAGGAAATGGAGGGACACAGGATAGCTAGAGACAAAAGTCAAAAGACAGAGAGGGAAGCAAGGGATGAGGGAGGGAGGGAAATAGAGAAAGGGAGCGAGGACAGAGAACAAGAGGAAAGATGGAGAATGGGAGCAAGATGGATGGAGAGACGCACACAGAAAGTCAGAGGGGAAGAGAAAGAGTCAGAGACAGGAGAGAGACAGAAAGACAGAGAAGGGCAGGGAGAGAGATGGATGGAGAGACACACAAAGAGATAGGAAAGAGACAGAGAGACAAACAGAGAGAGTCAAAGGGGAGAGAGAAAAGCAGAGACAGGAGAGAGACAGAGATACAGAGAGATGGCGACAGAGAGACAGACAGAGAGAGAGAGACAGAGAAGGGTGGGGAGCGAGATGACAGAGAGACAAACACGGAGAGTCAGAGGGGAAGAGAAAGAGTCAGAGACAGGAGAGAAACAGAGAAAGATACAGAGAGATGGAGACAGAGAGAGACAGAGAAGGGTGGTGGGGAGTGAGATGACAGAGAGAGTCAAAAGGGGAGAGAGAAAGTCAGAGACAGGAGAGAGACAGAGAGAGATACAGAGAGATGGAGACAGAGAGAGACAGACACACAATGACAGAAACAAGGAGAGGGTTGTAGACAGACACACAGAAGGGCAGTACACTGAGGGAGATGACAGACTAAGGAGGAAAGGAAGACGGGGGAAAGATACATGTATGAGTGAGACAGCGCTAATCAGAGATGGAGAGATAAAGAAGAGAGACAGAGGGAGAGATACAGGGATATCCAGGGAGAAGACAGAGAGGAGGGGAGTGACAGGGCTGAAATCTGCTTGTCTCGGATGCACTTGTGTGTGTCCTGGGTCTGTATACACAGTGACCAGAAAAACAAGAGGCTCTGGTGATTCAGCCTCTTGCTCATGCTGCCCCGTGCAGTCCACGCTGAGCGTGAGGCAGCAGCGTGAGTGTCAGGAGAGGGGCGTGGGGCTTGGCTTGGCCTTGTGTCTCCAGTGCAGTCTGTGGCTCCCAGGCCTGTTCTCACACCGGTTCATCTATTCGCCCATCTTGAAAATGAAGATGACAACCACATCTATCAGGAGCCTTGGGGTAAGGGTGGCATGCCTCTGGTCCGTGTGAGCCAGTGAGGACAGGAAGGCAAGCTGCAGCACTGTTCCTGTGACCTCAGCTGTGGGAATGCAGAACACACACCATCCGGACCCCTCACTTCTACCAGAGCTGCGTTAGAACCCTCCCTAGCTACTGATCTGTTTCCTGGCATTTTCTAGGGCTAAGATCCTAACCCAAGCAAGGCAAGTGCTTTTCCCTCAGTGTCTCGCTACAGCCTTTGAAGCTAAGAGGATAGCAAGCATAACCTGACACCCACGGATCTGACTTCCATGAGGAGTGTTGCAGACCTCCCCACTCAGAGTGACTCTCAATGCTCTGTTAGAATGAACTACCTTTGTTGAAACACTTTCCTGTGGTTATATCATAGTTAGAATTCATTTTGTGAGTGGAGGTTAACCTTTGTCAAATGTCTCTGTAAGACCCTGTCTTATTCTCTTTTTCCATCTGTGTCCTGAGTTAGAAAACACTGATCGTGTTCTTGTTTGGGGAATAAACCTGCTTGCAGTAGCTGGTTGTCCTTTCGCTGGATAGCCAGCCAGGGTTTACAGTGTCTGTTTGTCTCCCTCAGCAACGCACTCAGGAGACTCTGAGCTCAGGCGTAGGCTATGCTTGCAGGCCTGGGGGGAGCAGCCTGTGACCTGCACAAGGCAGCGGGTCCTCCTGCTCCCCTGGGCTTTGCAGTAGGATGGCGTTCTCCGGGCCCTCCGTGAAGGTACTCAGGGCTGGAGGGTAGCAGGATGTTCTAGTGTGCTGTACTCTGAGAGTCCCATATGCATGCAAAAGCATAGGTCTGACATCACATGACACGCATGCTGTAGCTGTGGACTGACCTGAAGAGGGTTCCTTGTCGGGTGCTGTTTTCCCCCGCCCTTCACTCTCCCCTTCCACAGCCGGTCACTTCATCTTTTCTATCTTTTCTCAGTGTCATGCAAAGATTTTTTTTAAGGGTCTGGTCTTTACTCCTTGTGTGGTGTGGTGTGTGTGTGCTCAGCTGGTAAAGCACCCACCATGCAAACATGGAGTCTGGAATCCCTGAACCGACAGAAAAGCTGGCTGTGGAGGAACACGTCTGTGAACCGCAGTGCTGGAGAGCAGAAACAGGAGGATCTCTGGAGTTCAGCAGCCAGTCCCGTGAGCCACAGCTGTAAGCCTCAGGTTCGTGAGAGACCCTGTCTCAAAGAATAAGGTGGAGAGTGACTGAGAAAGACAGCCAACACTGACCACTGGTATATTCACACACACACACACACACACACACACACATGTCACACACACATGTCACACACACACATGTCACACACACATGTCACACACATGTCACACACTCGCACCACTCATACACACACACTCTCTCACACACACTAACATTCACATATACTTACATACACATACCCCACTCATACACACACAC
>NW_021620991.1:2443678-2461711 GCF_004785775.1 Grammomys surdaster | reverse complement strand
TCACATGCACACACCCCACGCATACACACACACTCACATCCACACACTCTCACACACACATTCACACACATGCTCACACCACTCATACACACACATGCAGACACACACACTCACATCACTCACATACATTCTCTGTCTCTCACACACGCTCACACACACATTCACATAAACACACACACACCACTCATACACAGACATACTCTCTCTCACACACTCACACGTTCACACACACACTCAGGTGCACACACACATTCACATAAACACACACGCCACTCATACACAGACATGCTCTCACACACACTCACACATTCACACACACTCTCAGACACACACTCACATTCACACACACTCTCAGACACACACTCACATTCACACACACTCTCAGACACACACACACATTCACATACACACTGACACCACTCATACACACACACACACACACACACACCCCTCTGTAAAATGAAATATAGCAGAGAGGTTTCTTTGAAGGAAAGATGAAGGGAAGCAGAGGTGGTGCTTCTGCTAGCCCGTAGCCCGACTACGGAGGGCACGAGGCCAGGACTCTCAATGCCTGCCCGCGTCTCCTTCCCAGAAAGAAAATTGAGAAGATGAAGTGCAGCGTGTGCAGAGTGCCGAGGCAAGCTGCTGAGGAACAAAGGGTCAGAGGGCACGGAGAATGGCCGTTTGCCTCCATGGCTGTGTTTCCCAAAGCCTGCCTGAGCTGGACAATGAAGTCACACATCAGTCACCCTGGCCATCAGTCACTTCCTGCATCGGCTCCTGGCCAAGCCTTCGGTCACTCCAGGGGAGTCTGTGTCATTAGGCGTAATGCTCAGTTAAGAAGACAAGGCTTCACCTGTGCCCGGATGGGACAAGGCTCTCCAGTTGGGGGGCTTTATTCATGTCCGAGCCTTGGCTTTGTGCTGTGTCTGCCCCATCATTGGTCGCGGTCACACAGGAACTCTCTGCTGGTATGGAAAGATCTGACAGCGCACCTCTCCCCAGCCTCCTGTCTAGGTGAGTTCATGCTGGCCCAAAGAGGCAGAGAGCACCACACTGAATTCTGCTGACCTACTGAGGTTAATCTCACCAATTTAAAGGGATTTAAAATTACCATAGAAACAAGCAAACTTCCCAGAATGACTGAGAGAGTTTCTAGACATGGTTAATGGGAGGTCTATCTGAGGTGGGCGGCACCATCGCATAGGCTGGCATCATCGTGGACTGCATAAGAAAGGGAAAAGGATCAACCGAAAACCGAATGCATGGTCACTGTCGTCTGCTACCTGCCTGCAGACAACATGACCAGCCGCCTCATGCTCCTGCCGCTATGACGGACAGCACCCCTGACAGCCCTCTTCCTCTAGCTGGACTTTGGCAGCCATTTTGTTTCAGAAAAGTGACCATGACCTGAGGTTCTCTGTATCATCTTACAGGCTGGAAGGAGGTGAGCTGGGACCTCATGGAGGCAAAGGCTCTTAGCAGACACTGGGCATTTTGTTGAGAAGCCAGTGATGTCTCTGCTTGCCCAGAACTTGTGCCTCTAGTGTTCCAAACGGAGGTAAAACATCCCCGGCTGGTTTTCTGCAAAAGCTTCACATGTCACACCCATGCTGTGAAACATCCCTCTCTAGGGTGTTCCTTGTCATGCGTGTCTGGGGGGGAGGTGGATGGGTAGATGAGGGTAAACCCTACTCAGAACTCTGGCCCTCCAACTCCCTGTGAACTTCACTTTATCTTGTAGAAGGTAATTCATTTTGGAGTTGACAACATTATGAAGTTGGAACGAGTCCCAGGGACGCAGAAACGAAGGCACCGCAAAGCTGCGACACCTGCTTTTTTATTAAAAGTTGACAGCTTTTATCAAATCATATTTATAGACACTCCCTTCTTCAGTCCAGAGGGGGTCTGGGATCTGAAGAAACTGTCATCTACTTTGTCACGACATACAAGAGCTGGGGGCATCTCCGCCTCCTGAAGCGATCTCAGGAGCTGCAGGGATTTGAAGCTCTGCAGGAACACCACTGTGGGTGCTCGGCACTGTCCTGGCACTCTGCCCGCTTACACTTTACAGTGTAGAGGTTCTAAGGGCAGAAACAGTGGTCAGTCTACAGGATCCATCTGACCCATGAGACATTCTCGAGTGCCCCTACTCCCAACCTCACCTACTTTCTAGTCTTCAGGACCTTTATCTTGGCTTCCAGCTAGGTACTAAAGAGTCAGGGGATGTTAGTAGATATGTCCTTGGGAAGGCCCTGAACGTGTTGGTCTCTGAGACCCATATGTTAGACCCAGCCCTCAGTGTGAGGTGAGAGTCTTTGGGAGAGAGTCTGGGAGGTCTCTGAACCACAAAGAATGAAATTGGTCTAGCCACAAGAATGAAATGGGTGCCTTCTGTTCACAGTCTCTTCCATTACATAAAGGTGCAATTGGCAGCAGGCCTCTAGGAGGGATGGCCCCTTGCCAGGCATGTGTCTGCTGGTCCGAAGGCCCCTTGACTTCAAATCTCCAGGCTTGGGAACTGTGACAGACATGTGTCTATGGCTTAAAATGCTGTTTCGTAGTGTGGTGGGCACAGACAAGCCCACCTCCCCTTACCTTACAAGGTGCCAGACCCAGGGAGATAGCTCAGTCAGCAAAGTACTTGCTGCAAATGTGAGGATCTGAATTCAATCTCCAGAACCTGAGTTAAAATCTGGGTGTGGCAGTACACACGTGTAATCCAGCACTGGTTAGGTAGACAAGCAAATCCGTAGGGTTTGGTAGCCAGACAGCCTTGCCTGACAGGACTTGAAATCTAGGTCCCTGTGAGAGATCCTGCCTTACAAATAAGTTGGGTGACTCCTGAGGAACCACACCCAAGGCTTACTTCTGGCCTTCATATGTACACATATATACATACACACACACATACATACTTACATACATACACACACACATACTTACATACATACACACATGCATACATATTTACATGCATGCATACATACTTACATGTATGTATGCATACATACATACTTGCATATATAGATACATACATACTTACATATGTACATACATATTTACTTACATACATAATACATACTTACATGCATACATGCATGCATGCATACATACTTGCATACATAGATACATACATATGTACATACATGCATACTTACATATGTACATACATATTTACTTACATACATGCATATATACTTACACACATACATGCATACTTGCATGCATACATACATACTTACATACATAGATACATACTTACATATGTACATAGATATTTACATACATACATACATATATACAAATGCTACTATACATAAACTGCATACACAAACTACCATACCACCGCCCACACGCACACAAATGCAGCCACACTCATGTATGCCCACACCCCACACAACAGGCAACGGCTGTGTTCACCAGGATTCCCTAAGGCTCCAGCAGCACCCTGCGGTTCCCTTGCGTGGGAGGGAACACCTGCTTGTTGCCCAGGGAGCCACACAAGCCTGCTTCCTGTCTAGGCTTCACAGTCTGCTGTTGTTTGTTTTCTCATTTGAAACTGCAAATGGATTTTTAATGTTCATTGTCAACAGTATCGAGTATTCTAGTGTTTGGCTCCTGGGTCTGAGGTCCAGGGTTGTGAGCAAATTCACAAGGCCCTGTTTCCAAGCTCCCCTTATTGTTAGCACCAGTAGACTGCACGTCTATCACAGTCACTGCCGTTTTTAATTGTGAAATGTCTCGTGTCATGGAGATTGCACTCAACAGACATGATACGACAACAGTATGAACAGTGGCTCCAGGGTACCAAGGTGTGACCGTCCACAGGCATCCTTAGCTGGGCATGCTGCTTTCTCAGCTCCCATACACATGGATGGCTGCCCTGGACTCGCTCCTCCTCACTCTGCTTCAGAGTACTAAGTATGTGTTTCAGTTAGGGTTTTACTGTTATGAAGAAACACCATGACCAAGGCAGCTCTTATAAGGACAACATTTAATTGGGTCTGGCTTACAGGTTCAGAGGTTCAGTCCATTATCATCAAGGAAGGAGCATGGCCGCATCCAGGCAGGCATGGTGCAGGAGGAGCTGAGAGTTCTCCATCTTCATCTGAAGGCTGCTAGCAGAATACTGACTTCCAGGCAGCTAGAATGAAGGTCTTAAAGCCCACCCCCTCAGTGACACATTTACTCCAGTAAGGCCACACCTACTCCAACAGGGCCACACCTACTCCAACAGGGCCACACCTCCTAATAGTGCCACTCCCTGGGCTGATCATATAAAAACCACCACAGTATGTCTGGGAGCCTAAGAAACATATCTATGTGGCCTCCCCAGCTGTCAACACCCGTCCAGAGCCACCACCACAGTGAACCACCATGTCTCTCTCATCTTCTTTTACTTTATCTGGAATCTCAGAGTCAAAGCCGACATCTTAGCTCATTCTCTGTTGCTGTGATAAAACACCCTGGCAAAAAGCAACTTCAGGGAGAACGGAATTTATCCCAGCTCATGATTCCAGGTTAGAATCTACCAATACAGGGAACTCAGAGCAATGGGAGCTCCAGGCAGCTGGTTGCAGTACAGAACAGAGAGAAATGAATGCAGACATGCATGGTTGCTTGTGCCCTGCTCTCCAGTAATACAGTTCAGCAGCCTCTGGCTAGGGAATGGTTCCACCCATGGTGGACTTGCTCTTTCCACACCAATTAATTTAGGCAACCACGTTCCCCAGCCAATTAGCCACACCCTGTTCAGATATACCCACAGACTAACCCAATGAAGACAATCCCCTGCTTAGGCTCTCCCCAGGTGACCCTAGATTGTGTCATGCTCACAGTTAAAGCTAGTCAGCACAGCCATGCTTCTTGCAGTAGCAGCTTCCCTCTGCCTCTGTCTTCCAAGCCTCTTATTTTTGACTCCTGTAGATCTGTGTCCATGGTCCATCCCTTTCTATGCTGCATAGTAACCCACAGTGTGATCACCTCACTATACATGAATTTCCCATTGATGGTCATCCAACATATTTTTATTTTTATTTTTTGCTAGCACCAAGTGTCTCTGGAGCTATCCTCGTGCTTCTTCAGATAAAGCATTTCCAGAATATTCCTTTCTAGACCTATTTTAAGTTCACCCTCCAGCAGATGTCCTATGTCTCTGCTCTAATTTGCATATTAAATAATCCCTAGAATGTCCTGTGTTGATGGCTCTGTCACCAGCCTGTTCACTGCCCAGGAGGGGTGACATTTTAGGGGTGTTGGGAAGGAAGGAAGGAAGGAAGGAAGGAAGGAAGGAAGGAAGGAAGGAAGGCAGGCCAATCACTGGGGGTCTTCCCTTGAAGGAAAACTTGGGCCCTGCTCTTTCCTGCCACGTGCTCCCGCCAGGATGCTCTGGCCCCCAGAGCATCCGATTCAAGCATCAGAGTAAGGTCTATGAAACCATGAGCTCTGGCACCCCTTCCTCCTTCAAGCTGACAACCTCAGGCATTTTGTCACACCAAGACAAAGCTCCTAACATAACAACCATCATTCGGTGTCTTATGCACACCCCCACCTGTCCTGGGATGTCAGCACAAAGCACCAGAGACCAGCAGCAGCCAATCAGTGTCCTGAATACACTCAAGTCAGGCTTGTGCACAGGCAAGGCTTGGGGCTCTCCCGCTGGACATAGATGCTTCACTTTGATCCCCAGAGTACACTCAACAAACATGAGAAGGAAGATGGTCTCCAAAGCACTCAGGCATCTTGGGTAGAAACCTGAAACCATGTAGTTTCCCATGACTCCCCAGTGCCAACGCCAGTTATGGGAACGGCCCTGACTTGTTTAGCAATTACCTACCCCGGCATCTTCAAGTGTCTTCATCAATTCTGCACGCTGGGTTCACCTCCTCGGGGAGCGATTCCCTCTCTTCGCTCACGCTCTTCCTCTCGCCGGCTGTTGGCTCTTGCAAAGCGTTCCCCACCTACTTCTTTTACAACCCCATCAACGAGCTTTATGACAGAGAGAATGAGGCTCACACGTGACCGCGATCCCACAAGAGAAGCTCTCCCACCCAGGCCTTCCGGGAGACACATGTGTTCCTTCTTAGGAACGTAGCAAGCGGCTTGTACTCTGAAGATCCAACACTCCAGCTATAACTCAGGGACGTCTGTCAGATTTATTGACTGGCTGGGGAGACAAACGAGGCGACGGGCTTCGGCTCCAAATCATTTTAAGCTTAGGAAAGTGACACGCAATTTTATAAGTGCCCGGGAGAGTCTCGCGACTTCCAAAGATGGAGAAAGAAAGTTATCAATGTGTCTCTGGCGTCCTTATTGATGAGTTTCGATATTGACTTCGCTGCTGTAAGCAAGAGGTGACGATTAATACCCACACGAGGGGCACCTCGTTCTTGCGTCTCTCACAGACACCAGGACCCAGGCAGGTTTTAGTGCTCCGGGACACTGTCCCTCTAACGTATCCTCCCAAACTCCAGTAGCAACAGCGGGAAGAAAGGATAACAACTTAGAACAGATGATACCTGTCCCGGGAGGCCACGCTATGTGAACCATGCGTGATGGCTTGGCTGTGGAGCAGGCTGGTGCCCTGACCATTAGGAGGCGCTCTGCTGGTCTGGAGAGCCAGTGAGGTCCTCCATCTGGGAGCATCTTGTTCCCGAAGCTGACTCTAGGCTTCCAGCTGCCCTGGCTCTGTCCTCTCCCTCCAGACCGATATTCTCTAGCTCCACTGACTCTGAGGGAGACGTGAGCATGTGGAATCAACTCTACTGTCTGCAACAAGAGTCCAATCTCATCTGGGCAACACCAACCCTCAGTTGCTGCAGCTTCGGAGTAGGACACATGAGCTTCCATGGCAGGAGTGGCCGTCCTGTCTGCTGTAATCCCTCCTGAGCCTCTCGAAGTCTGCTCTCCGCGGACTGTGACTGCGGGTGCTAGTCATGGGGGAGCCTCCTGCATGTGTCTGCCCAGGCCCTGGGGAGTCCACTGCTGGAACTCAGCAAGCTAACAGCTTCCTAACTTCTCTAGCCTAGGCAGGGTGTGGAAAACCTGGCTTTGAGCATCGTGTCCCTCTCTTTTTAAATCATACCCGACGAGGCCACTATAAAACATAGATTTCTTGAAATAAATAAATAAAAATGAAGGTTTTTTTTAAATTATACTTTTATTTGTCCCTGAAAATATCCTTGTCAATGGCATGTAACAGAGGTTCAATGTGTCATTTTATTTTATTTTTTAAACACTCGAGGATTATTTGAAGCCCAATATTTTTACATGTATGTATGTATGTATGTATGTATTTTTGTTTGTTTGTATCTGTGTGTGTAGGTGTTTATGTGTGTGCAAGTATGTGTGGGGCGTGTGTGCAGCTGTGTGGTGTGTGTATATATAGCTACATGCAGGAGTGAATGTGTGTAGTCATGTACAGGTATGTGTGTGCGCACGTGTGTGTATGCTTGTGTGTGTACATGTGTGTGTATGTGTGTTTAGATGTGTGTGCGTGTGTGTGCATGTATATGCAGGCATATGTGTGTGTATAGGATGTGCAGGGGTATATGTGTGTGGGTGTATGCAGGTATGTGTGCATGTGTGTTATTCAGATAATAATGCTTCCTTTACACTCATCATGTTGGTTTCCTTTTCAGGTCCTCAGGCTTTGGGACCTCCACTACCTGAGCTTGCTCACCAACCCAGCATGTCCTTTTGACTGAAATATTTTTTCATTCATCTTTGATGACTTGGCTTAGAACCAGTATGGAATTATAAACAAGCATCCTCATGTTCATCTGAGTGTAGAAACAAAGCACCAGTGTATATGTCTTTCCATCCGGGATGCATCCTGCAAGACCCCACCAGATTGGGATAGGAGATTTTTAGCCCTATGTTACAATAACGTTTGAGGTAACACTATGTCCCAAGGCTGGCTCTGAATCCCTGGATAACTTACCTCAGACCTCAGTTTTCTCATCTTTATACTGGGTACATAGACTATGTGGATACCCCTCCACTAAGGCCAGAGGCTTGTCTTAATAATGGCATCCTCACCCTCGTGAAAATCTCATCCATGTGTTTGTGTGTGTGCCCCTCCATACAGCCCCCTACAGCTCCGCCCAACCTAACCTGATCGGAGAGCTCTGACACCCACCAAAGCTGGGCGTGGCTATGTGCTAGGAAGCCTGTTTTACAATCCAGTGTTGAATATCTTGTGGACTGGTGTGGAAGTGAA
The DNA here is from genome assembly GCF_004785775.1 of Grammomys surdaster. NCBI lineage: Eukaryota > Metazoa > Chordata > Mammalia > Rodentia > Muridae > Grammomys > Grammomys surdaster. Next base: position 2,453,487 of record NW_021620991.1, on the reverse strand, counting down.
AAACATCTCCATGTCCCTGTGAGGTTGGAAAGTCACATGACAGGCTGTCCTCCGCAGACAACCATCTATGCTCCCCTTGTAAAACTGTGTAGAGCAATGCCCTACACTTGGCCAATCTTGAGAAACATTACCAATGTAACTGGGACTCTTCGGACTCTGGGTGATGGAGAGGCAGCGTGATGCTGCTGATGCTGATGCTGATGCTGATGCTGATGCTGATGGTGCTGCTGCTGCTGCTGCTGCTGCTTATGCTGATGATGCTGATGATGCTGATGCTGGTGAGTTTCTGCATCCTTGGTGGCAGGACTGGAAGCTGAGAGGCTCCTTATGGACACCACCCCTGCCCACCCAGCCTGCTTTCCTTTTCTTCCCATGATCTAACCTAGACCCCAGCTGCTATCCCACCATCCCACCACAACAAACGGCAAGGTCCAGCATCGTGGGGCTCCCAGCCCTTCATATGTGCATTCTCCCAGGTTTCTGTTCCTAGGACTTTGAACTAAGACCATTGGTCATTTCTGAAGACCCAAATCTGGTTCCTGGAGGCTCTGCTCCTTCAGGTCCCGTGGGCTTTGTCTGACTCTTTGGCTCTCTGTCTCTGGGATGATCAATGGCTGCTACTCAACTCTACAGGGTCCGATGCCCCAGAACTGATGGCCAGTAGGTCCCGGGGAAGCAGTTGATGAGCACACTTTAGGGGAGTCCGTCCTTCTCTTCTGCCTGAAGGAGGGATATGGGGGCAGGTGCTGGGAAACGAGGACGGCACAGAATCAAGGTCCCAGAGGGACCTAGCACATAGCATATAGCTTTGCAATCAAGAGTACATATTTGAGATGGCCTTGGGCCAAGAATTCAGCATCCTGGAAAACAAAACTGAGCTTAGCGCTGCCACCAACTCCTGGGGTAGCCCTGGAATCCCATGAGATCTAAACAGGGACAAGTCAAGAATCTTCCTGTCACCATCAAGTGAGTAACTCTTCAGTGCTGTGGTGGCAGACTCCTTCGGCAACTGGGTCAGCTGGGACAGCGTAGGACACAGAGCCAGGGGCATGGAAACACACTTTCTAGATTTCAGACCTTTATTTGCTTTTGTTTGTTTGTTTGTTTGCTTGCTTTCCCAACATCTTTGTTGAGTCATGTGACAAACACTTCTTTTTTCTGACACAGGAGATCACCGTCCCTGCCCTGACATGATCACAGTGGGAAAGCTGGAGAACACAGTGAAATGTGTACAGAACTGGTTTCTCAGAGGCCACCTCCAACTTAAGGTACTTCTTCTTCCAACCCTGTCCCCTCCCCTTCCCCCACTGCCATCCCCCACTTCCATCCCAAACTTCCTATTCCCATCCCCCATTCCCATCCCCCACTTCCTGCCTTCATCAACTAAATCACTCTTGTGTAGGTCCTCTTTCCATCAGGTGTGTCCAGTCTTGGCACCGTGACAGAGTGTTGCCGGTTACTGAGGTCACAATCCGGAACTAAACAATTGAAATTAAAACAAAGAAACAACAACAAAAAAAAAAGCAAGAAAAAGAAATCTCCTAATTCTGTACAGTTGCAACTTTGTATCGGGTCTCAATCTTCGCTATCTCCAGCCTCACCTGGCCTGTGAGGTGTGGGTTGGACAAGCCTCCTCTAAGTGCATCTGTCTCTCAGGACAGAAAGTGGCCAAGATCTCTTCAAGCTCCTGACACATCAGGTTTACATGTCTGAATTTCCTCCTTCCTCCCTAGAGATCTCTATGTTTATTTTCTTTAGATTTTAAAGAAGGAAATCGGCTTTTAGATAACAAGGAGAAGGGCAGGAAGAGGGACTGGGTTAGAGGTGAAAGTGGAGATGAGATTTGCTCACGGTGGTCTTTGGAGCGAACTTTGAGAGGAACGTGCAGCGTGGCAGGCGGCCGCAGAGCCTCAGGGAAAAAAATCCAAGCACCCTTTACATCAATTGACCGCCAAGCTCCAAACACCCGCGTTATGTAAAGCTAAGTAGTGCTGAATGAGCTCAAATCGGTTATTGGTTATTGATTTAGAAATAACATATAGATTAAGATAGAATCCCCGAGAATACGCTTTTAAAACCCAGGTTACTAATCACAGAAAAATGTAGTCGAAAATGGCAAATGGAGAAGGTGTATCCTTCCAAGGGAGCTGTAACGTCGCTTAAGGTTGAAGAAGGTAATTGTCTCGGGCTGCTTGGCGGACTGCAGTCACGATGGAAGATTCAGGAAAGGCAGGTCTGGTGCTCTCCCACCCCAAGCTCTGGGGTCCGGTCAATGACTCTGATGTTCCTTGTGAGGCAGAGCCTGGTGTGTGCACACTGACCCCGATGTCGAATTTATTTGTACAGATTTGAAACTTCTCATTGATTTTTATTACAAGATTAAGGATATGTTTCTCCAAGGAAGAAAAACGGTTGCTGAAGTAAAATTATAACAGTCATAAGCATGGTAAATACAGTGTGTGAAGCACTTAGCTGTCTTTGCCACAGGAGTTAAGTTACAAGCTATACAATCTCCACCATTCCCGGAAGACACGGTTTTCAGCTGATCTCCCCCTGGTACCTACAGGAGCTCACAGACAGGCTCTATCCATGAACTCATGGCCCCGGGAGATCCTGAGTTGTCCCTGGAAATCTGCCCCCTGCCCTGGTCCTCTGGCCCTCTACTCAATTCATCCCAGCTCATCTCTGAGTCTGTGAGGCCCTTCAGGAGCTTGCCTGTGTCTTGATCCTTGGGGTGGAGGTCACTCAATCAGATGCTCATCTCCAGGGTCTGAAGGGTCTTAGATAAACACGGGTGGGGTGTGCGGGAGATGATACAGGGCTGTCAAAACTCTTTGTGTGTCTATGCACATTTGTCTGTATACATTCAGAGGCCAAAGTTTGATGCTATGTGTCTTCTCTAATAGTGTTCTACTACACACACACACACACACACACACACACACACTGATATAGTCTTTCACTGACCCTAGAGCTCACTGGTTTGATTAGACTGGCTCGTGAATTTACCCCAAGGAGGCTCCTGTCTCCACTTCCCCAGCTGTGGAATGACAGACATACAAAACCACTCTTGGCATTGCTGGGAATTGAACCTGTGTCCTTGTATTTGTGTAAGAAGTATTTTAAAGATTGAGTTTTCTCCAGTCCAGTTTTTATTCTGTTCGTGTGTGGAGCACATCCCCCGGCTACCATGCAGAGAGAGAGAGAGAGAGGGAGAGAGAGAGAGAGAGAGAGAGAGAGAGAGAGAGAGAGAGAGAGAGAGTTTATGTGTGTATGTGCATGTGTGTGTTTGTGTATGTATGCATGTGTGTGTTTTTGTCTCTGTGTGTTTGTGTGTGTGCATGTATGTATATGTGTGTGTATATGTGTGTGTATATGTGTGTGTTTGTATACGTGTTTGTGTGTGCTCATGTGTGTGTGTGCATGTGTGTATGTATGTGTGCACACACGCAGGCCCATGTTGGGCACACATATGCCACAGAACACATGTGAAGAACAGAGGTTAATTCTCAGAAGCCCATTCTCTCCATCTACTCTGTGAAATCCAGGGATCAAACTCAGGTCACCATGCCTGTCTGGGCACGAATGCCTCTTCCTATGGAGCCGTCTCACTAGCCCTGGATGGAACAGTCTAGAAGGAAAGTCCACAGGCTTCCCATCTCCAGAAAGCAAGCAGTCCTTGTTGGGTGTCAGATTTGCATCTTTGTAGAAGCTTCTAGATCACTGACAGTAAATCAGACTGGTGTGGGTGCTATCATGGGAGAGATCTTCCACCTCAGCAGTGGCAGAGGCTCTGCAGTCTTTGGGACAGCAGGAGAGAGGAAGGATCCTGGAGGTCCTGCTACATTCGGAGCCTTGAATCAGAGCTGTGAATGTGAGGCAGGAGAGGCTGCTTGCGGTCTTTACAGAGGGATGCCCAAGGGCTGGGGAGCAAGGACAATAGGATGTACCGATAAGGCCGGGGAAGGACCGAAGGGACCCCATTTCCCTCTGTGTCCTTAGCTGAGGAGGGTTCTGTGGTCACCCTAGACTCTCTCCTAAGCTGGGCTGGGCCTGCTGTCCCCAGCAGAACAGCAGGTCTCATTCAGGAAGGAGACTCTTGGTGCCTTATGTGTTTCTCAGGCCCTTTTGTGTCCTCATGTTCCAACTGCTCTGTGTCACCCATCTGTCACCTCTCCTATGTGCGCTCAGGCCAGGGTAGTATCCTGGGGACTGTAACACCGTGTAGTGCTCTCACGGGCCTGTCTATGGGTTCTCTTACCTCCTACTGACAAGACTCTTCATGCATCCCTGGCTTAAAGAAGACCCCAGCCAGACCCACTGATGGAATGAAGACTCACCAGACCATAGACAAGACATTACTAAAGATCCACAATCCCAGAGGATCTCCATCCCCATCTAACTAAGCTTTGCGGACAGGAGCTGCTCAGGACTCGTTCCCTGAGCCTCTCTGAGCCCCCAAGTTCCCATTCAATTAATCTGTCACAGACCTTTCGACTGGGCCGAGGGTTACATGCGAACTCCTCAAACTGACCAAGATGGTGTTCTGTAGACAGGAAGCCAACGTGAGAGTGAGAGTAAATTCAGTCACGGAGAGTCCTTTAGAAGCTCAGAGACATCCGGCGCTCTGGGTTCCACCAACAGTCACCCTCTGTTCCAGCACTGTCCATCAAGGGCCCTTGCTTCCCTAACAGGTGTGACTCTGGGCGTCAGGAGCCCTCCAGGTGCCACTCCTCAAGGTGGGATAAGTTCGTGCATACCTCGAGATGAACAGCCATTTACAGAAGCATCATCTGATCGAGGGTAGGTGGTTAAGATACTACAGCAGCAGGGGACTGAACCCTGTGCTTCAGAGATGCTACTGGGAGGGGCTGTGACCCTCCCTGACCTTACACAGTGGCTCAACCCAGGTTATGAAGATCAGTGTCTGGAGAGTGACACGTCAGGGCAAGAGGGACATGTTTGTGTCTTTCCAGAGCATCAGGGTGTATCAAGCGGCAACTAATTTGAAACGTAGGGTAGCTTCACCGGCGGTACCATGAGGTAGAACCGTGTTTCTTGATAGGCAAACACGGGTTCTCATCCTAATATTAATTACAGTATTAGATCTCAGATCACACAGTAATTATACCTTTCTTTTGTATGTGTGAGGTCACAGGGTGAATAAGAAGGGGTTAAAGAGGTATTTCAAAGACTGAGAGGAGGGAGCCAATGGGGTGAAAAGGTAAAGAGAGTCTCTGTGGAAGTCAGAGAACAGACCCAGGCTGGAGGTCTGCAGGAGAGGCTGCTGCTGATGGTGATGGTGGTGATGATGGTGATGGGGGGATGATGGTGATGGGGGTGATGATGGAGATGGTGGTGATGATGATGGAGATGGTGGTGATGATGGTCTTTCAGAGAGGTTGTAAAGGTAAGACCAGGCCAGTGAACCATAGGCAGGGCTGAGGCGGTGGTAAATCCCCTTGGACAGTTTGTACTTCTGTCTGTTGGTCCCTTGGTACAGATGCCAGGCTGCCAGATGGCAGGCCAGTGGGGTTATCTTTGCAGTTAAATTTTGTGGTTTGTTTGTTTGTTTGTTTGTTTGTTTGCTCTTCTTTTGTTTAAGGGTTTTTTTTGGTTTGTTTGTTTGTTTGAATTGGGTTCTGGGTGAGGTCTGCATTCCTCTCAGACTGGAGTATTAGTTAGATTCTCGGTCCTGGTTTTCCTGATAGAACTCTCATGCACCTGTGTGCTCCTCCTCTGAATTCACTTCCATCATTCGAGACCTTTTCGATCTTGGGAACGAGCTATTTACCAGTCCGAGTCTCGTGTGCAGTGCTTGGCAGGGGTGTTTACAATGTCCACCTAGGTGTCCAGCAATTTTCCATCTTCAAAATGGAGTCTCTCAGGGCAAGGCTTTGTTCGAGAAAATCAGCGTTTTGCTCAGTTTAAAGCTACCTGTGGGGGCATAACTGACAAGCCAGGGAACACGGGAGAAGCCAGAAAACCATGGCTGCATCTTTGCTGATTAAAGTAAAGTAGGTTTGCCATGACCTCAGTGGGAGGTGGGTGTGCCCTGGAAGCCTGCAGGGTCTGTGTAGGCACCAGGGAGTCCTTAGCGGTTTCCTCAGCTCTGTAATAACTAGCAATGCCTGCACTGTCTACCAGGGTCCATCAGAAGGTACAGCTGTCTGCCCAGCAGAGGCAAAATTGTTCACTCTGTGGCTGGAGTGGCAGGCCAGCTCTTCTGCCCTCTGAGGACCTGGAGGAGCAGATCAACTCCGTATAAAGCAAGGCCTGTATGCTGCTACTGGTTCTAGGGATAGAGATATTTAATGTTAAACCTCTGTGTGTCTGTGTGTGTGTGTCTCTGTGTGTGTGTGTGTGTGTACAATAAATATATCTGTCTATCCCTCTACACATAGGAAAACACTCCCACGTCTGTACAGCATCTACATAGACACACACACTCACACACACTCTCACACACACTCACACACACACTCACACACACTCACACACACTCACACTCACACACACTCTCACACACACTCACACACACTCACACACACTCACACACTCATGCCTATCCCTTCAACTGTGTGTGCACTCACCAAGTCCTAGTCCATCACAACATTCAACACACACTCTCTCCCTCCCTCTGTTCTCTCTTCTCTCTCTCTCTCTCTCCCTCTCTCTTTCTTTCTCTTTCCCTCCCTTTCTCTCTCTCCCTCTCTCTCTCTCTCTTTCTCTCTTCCTCCCTCCTCATCTCTCTCCCTTCCCTCTCCCTTCTCTCCTCTCTCTCTCTCTCTCTCTCTCTCTCTCTCTCTCTCTCACTCTTGCCTCTCTCTCTCCTCCTCCTTCTTCCCCCTTACTCCCCTCTCTAAGGTCCACCCATCCTCCACATTGGTACACATCTTACTTTGTAGCTGACTTATCCCAGCTAGAGCTCTGTGGTTAGGCCACAGGATTCGGAGCTGAGTGGGGAAGAGTGTTTGGTTGAGACCTTGGAGACTCAGCCATTGCTGCCTTGTGTCTAGGTTTGGAGACATATAAACACTGTGCTCGCTGGTCCCCTGTGCTCCCACAATCTGGCACAGGGCCCACTTTCTCAAGACAGGACCTCTGTCTGTCTAGGTTCCCGGAAGAAGAAAGGAGGCCAGGCCATTGCTAGGATGCTGCTATCGCTGTGGCTTTAGTTGATGCTTCCTTGGCCCTAGAGACCTGTGTTGGGGTTGGGTTTCTCTGTCTTTATATGAGCTGGCTGCAGGGTGCAGTATGAGAGAGCTGGGAACTGAAAGCGCAGCTGTTAACAGCAGTCCTACTGTGAGCAATTAAAGCCCTGACAAAGGACAATGCAGTTTAATCAACTAGGCATCCGTTTTCCCAGCCTTGATGTTCCTCGTAGTATGAGGCCGCAGAAAGTGCTTTCAGAGACCATTGAAGCCACCGGAGCCTGCTGAAGCTTGCCAGCTCCTGGGGAGCCCAGAGATTGAAGTCAATTTGCCTTAATAAAGCCGTTTAACGTTAATTTAAGGTGGAATTAGGCCAGGTTTAAGAAAATTAAGAAAAATGTACTGAATGGGCACATTGGAGCATCCTTCCGGAGGAAGCCAACTGTCTACCGTGAGGTTTCGGGCAGACTTCCCGGAGGTGTGTAGAGGGAAAAGTTATGGATACTGGGTATATAGAATCCTTTTTAGATATAAAATATTCTTTAGGCTTTCTTTAGGAATGTGGAAAGACCAGTCACCACTACTGGAACTGGCCGACCCGCAAAGAGAAAGGAAAGAATGCAATTTAGTCAGGTGGAACCAAGCTGAGAACCATAGTGACAGGGCAAGGCCGAAGTGACAGGGCAAGGCAGAAGTGACAGGGCAGGACTACATTCTTGAGAAAGATAAGCGTACAGAGAGTTTTCATCTGATCCTGACTCATGTAGGTTGGGTTCCTTTGGAATGTTCCACTATTTTTATGTTATACCACCCTAGCAACCCCCTCACCCCCTCCTCATTTCCTTGGTTTGTGGTTTTTCCCTTTAAAAACACCCCTCAAACTGGCAGTCGGGGTCAATTCAGCTCCTGCGTGGGCATGCGAATTGATCGGCAGCTAGTTGTCACGCCCTAATAAATAACCTCGCAATTGCTCCGGTATATGGTGTCTCGAGTAGATTACTGGGTGGTCGCGACTTTCTGAGACTTGAGAGAGGGTCTCCCCTCTGCGGAGGTCTTCAGGTGGAGCCGCTGCAGCCCAGGCCCCACATTCTCAGTCTTTGCAGGACTCCAGTGAAGCCGCACTCCTGTAAAGGAGCTGTTAGGAAGGTGTTGTTTTGTACAGCTGAGCTGAAGATAATAAAGCCCTCTGAGTGCATTGAAAGCCTTTCTCAGGGGAAGTGATATTTTTGTAAACCAGAGAATCCCTTGCAAGTGCTCTCGAGTTGGGGGAGGGAGAGAGGTGGTAGGAGACGGCGAGGGCTAAGTCTAGCTTTTCTAGTTCTCACTGTTGCTATACCAGAGACCACAGGAACCTGGCCAGAAAGCCCACCTCTGGAGTTACAGGGGACTCAACCAGCCGTCCTCACCCTCGGGGTTCACCTCTTTGGGGTTGCATAGCAGATATTCTACATGCCAGGTATTTACTTTACAATTCATAACAGTAGCAACTTACAGTTACAAAGTAGCAATGTAGTAATTTGATGGCTGGGAGAGGGGGGGTCAACACAACAGGAGGAACTGGGTAAAGGGTCACAGTGTTAGGAAGGCTGTAGATACTGCCCGATTCTCCGAAGCACAGAGGATTCTGCACCAGAGTCCCGGCCACCCCAGTCCGATCTTAAACCCGACTGTAAGTTAAATGTGCTAAATATTTAGAAGAGGGATTGCTTGTTTCCCTTCTCGCTGTGATCGAAGATTAACTCCTGACAAGAAGCACCTGGAAAAAGGAAATTTATTTTGTCCCATCTGGAGAGACAGACGCGACAGTGGGAGCATGAGGCAGCTGGTCACATCGCACCCGAAGTCAGGAAGCAGAGAGACAAGAGCGAGCGAGAGAGCCAGTGAGAGAGCGAGCATGCTTGGACTGGCTTCTCCTTTTTTATTCTGTCTGAGACCCCGGCTCATGAGATGCTCTCTTGTGAAGGTGTCACCTGTATACAGTCAGGGTGACTCTTCCCCACCTCACCTAACCCATCTGGAAATGTCCTCATGGGCACACACAGAGATGTCCATGAGATTCTAAATCAGTGAAGATCACATAGGAAACTGAAAGACGAACTTGACTGGTTTGGGGAAAACACAGCCTTGTTAGATTAGAGTGGAAAACACTCGATTTCTAGACGCCACCCAGTGGAAAGCCACCATGGCAGTCAGCTTGCCCGGTGCTCAGTTACCTGGTAACTGGGCTGCTCTATGGGAGGGCTTGGTAAAAGGAGAGGGAAGGACTGGGAGACAGCTCAATTACCTTGCAGGCTTGGGGACCTGAGCTCAGTTCCTCAGCTGAGCTATACACGGATGGTGCAGGCTTGCAACCCAGCCTCTGGGAAGCAGAGCCATGCAAATATCTAGGCTCCCAGGCAGCCAGCTTGGTTTAACCATTGAATACCAGGTTTCAGTGTGACTCTGTCTCTAAAACCAACATGGACGATGTCTGGGAATGGCATCTGAGGTTGACACTCCCCCCCCCACACACACACATACAGGGAGGGAGGGGAGAAAGAGAAGAGAGAGAGGAGATAGAGAAGAAATGTTGGAGGGAGAGAAAGGGAAAAGGAGAGGGGGAGGGGGAAGAGGGAAAGGGAGAGGGAGAGGGAGAGGGAGAGGGAGAGGGAGAGG
>NW_021620991.1:2435050-2443578 GCF_004785775.1 Grammomys surdaster | reverse complement strand
CCCCCCCCCCCGCCCCCCCCCCCCCCCCCCCGCCCCCCCCCCGCCGCCCCGGGCGAGGGAGAGGGAGAGGGAGAGGGAGAGGGAAAGGAGGGAGGGCTTGCTCCACGTCTGGTTGAAAGTCTTTGAAGTGGAGTCTGCATCTTTTCCATGGGAGTTGAAGGGGGAAGGGAGGCAAAGGCTGCCTCTACCCAAACACGGAGAAAAACAGAGCTACCTTCAAAGGAATGTGGGAGGGGGAGGGGAGACAGTGGGAGGGAGGCAGACCTGAGTTAGAACCACAAAGTGCTGTTTCCCGTTCTGATCTCCAGGAGCTTAGGGCGAGCATACAGGCATCGCTGTTGTGGGCAGGAGTTTGCTACAAGGACAAAGATGGTGTTTACTGTGGGAGTTTGTGGAGAGCTGAGAGAAAAACAGGCAGCAAGATGTCCCTGGCACCCGTCTCCAGAGTCCATGGCTTCATGGGGTTGGCTCCCCTTTAGTGTGGGGTCACAGGGCCTGTGACCTTCAGGAGGAGACAGAGCAAATGGAGTCGGTGATGAGACACACAGGGTGACACTGCCTGCCAGCAACTGCTGGGTCTCATGGAGATGCCCCCTACTGACTGTGAGGGAGCAGTCAGCAGTGTCATCTCTGCAGGGGACACAGGGCAAGAAGGTAACAGCTGGCAAGAGACCCGCCCCAAGAATCTGTCAGAGCCCGTCTCCTGCTATCCCTCCTAAGCCACGGATAAGGCCACGCCCCCAGCCACCTTGCCTCGCTGTTACACAGTGCTCAGCTGAGCCACATCCAGACTCCTGACAGGAACTTGAGCTGTGCCGGAGTTCCTGATTCAGAGAGACAGTGTTTGCTGGGATCATCTCTGATCCTACAACAGAAAACTGGAGAGAGGAGATGCCATCACTGTGGCAGGGCAGAGTCGGTTCTGAGACTTTACTTAGAAGGGACTCCCAGGCTGGGCAGTCTCTGCAGCACAGCCTGCAACCCCAGAGGTCTGCTCAGGGAACTCCTCCAGCCCTGAGCCCACTGCATGGGACCTGCTCCAGCTGGTTGCAATGAGCAAAGTGGTAAGGGGCTGACTGGCCAAGTGCCCGAGAACCTGCCTCTCCCCTGGGACCGCGCAGTGTGTGCCGCAGCAAATTAGCTCTAAATAGAAAGCTTGGCATATGAACGGGTAGGTAATGTTTGTTGTGACTAAGCCCCCGAGCCCCGCCCCCTGCCCACCCAGGCCTCTTGCACCTTCAGATCCCAGACACAGGCTTCCCTCCCCAAGTGAGAAGGCCAACTCAAGTCCTTGTCAGCCTGGTCAACTGTTCTCTGGCTGCTCCTAGTGGCTGTTTATCACCATGTGTGTTCAAGCTGTAAAGGTTAGAAGTCTCAGGCCCCAGTGTTGATGCCCAGGCAAGCTGCTGCTGGCTTCTCTACTGGATTTCAGAAAGTGCCACTTGCTTACCACGCCAGCCTATTTTGTTGCTCCCTGGGGAGATGAGTTTTCCCACTGAGGGATATTTTTAAACCACAGGAGAGGAGGCGATAACCTTTCTAGCTGCGCAGTATGGGAGGAGCCTCTTCACCCCCTGAGCCAGCGCCTGATGACAACCTGTCCTTGACCCCGAGTGGCAAGTGAAGTGATGTCTTTGTGGTGGACACTAGCAGGAGAAGACACCGGGTTAGCCCAGGACTTGCACAGGTGAAGCCTGAACTTGGCTGTCCTGCCCTTGACCTCCCCCACCCCACCCCACCCCACCCCTGGGCAGGAAGAGAACGGGAGATTCAGTTGCATTTGAAAGGCTAAAGAACAGTTACCCATTCAGGGACCTACGTGTCTTCTTAAAGGGTCTTTCTCTGTCTCCGTCTTCATTGCAGAAAGGAGTCAGAGAAGTGGGCGGATGCTGTGCGCAGAGGGGTGTATCCGGTGTAATAACGAGCAATCCTTCCGAGTCTGAGTTCCTAACTTCACTCTGATACTTTCTTACAACAACCGCAGACTCAGCAGCGGCGGCATGCTGGGCGCTGTCCAAGGTTCTGGATCACAATCTAGACTCAGCAGCGGCGGCATGCTGGGCGCTGTCCAAGGTTCTGGATCACAATCTACCAACCCTCTTGATTCTCACCATCCAGTGAGTGAATCCTGTGCTGTGTTGAGCTCCGCCTGAAAGGAGTTGAGGAAGCAGAGCACTCAAACTCTGTTGGTGAGGATGGAAATTAGAAGCGTCTTTATAGAAAACAGGATAATGGAGCCTCAAAAAGCAGAAGTCGATATGGCCCAGTGCCTTCCTCTAGGTCATGAAAAAAAAAAAAAGGAAAAGACATCTGCGCCTCTGTACCCTCAGGATTGTTAGAACTCTGCATAAGAGCATCAGCAGTGAGCCGAGATGTGAGTCCATTGAGAGAGGAGTGGGTAAGGAAATGTAGGGAGGGCAGATAGAGAAAGAAAGATGATACCTAGAAGATAAATATATAGAAGAGAAATAGAATTATATAAGCGATAGATGATAGGGAGATAGCTAATATGTAGGTGGTAGACATATAGGTGGAAGGCTAGAGAATGTACAGGTGACAGATACAGAGGTTGAAGGGTACATATATAGATAAATGATCAACAGATAAATATAGATGAATGTATTATATTTTTATATAATTCAGCTATAAGTACTATTTTATCATTTGACGATATATAATATAAGCAGATTTCTCTGTGCTGTGTGTTTTCATATCCATGGGTACACACAGTGGATTGTGTGTATACGTATATGTGTGCATGAATATTTGTATTTTATGTGTGTATGTGTGTGTATATGTAATGTATATATTTATAGGCTTATGTATATGTGTACATTTACATGTACGTCTATATGTATATATATATGTGTGTAGTGTATGTGTGTATGCATGTGTGTATGCATGTACATGTATATATGTGTGTATACATGTTTATATATGTACATATGTATGCATTTATGTGTACATATATGTTTGTGTGTATATATGTATGCATTTATGTGTACATATATGTTTATGTGTACATATATGTGTACACGTGTATACATGTATGTGTATGTTTACATGTATGTGTACATGTGTGTATATGTGTATATTGTATATATGTGCTTGTGTGGGTACATGCATATGTTTGTATGTGTGTGTACATGTATGTATATGTGTATGTGTATATGTATATATGTGTATATATTTATATGCATGCACACACACACACAGAGGTCTGCATTGTGAGTCTCAAGCTAGGCAGGGCTCTGTATAGGAAGACTGTCTCAGCACATAAACAAACAGTTCAAAATGACACACCCTTGTCCCTTGCAGCATGGATGAAACTTTGGGGCAGTGTGATAAATGAAACCAGCCAGGTACAGAAGGATAGTGGGAGCGCTGTCAGGGTAAGCAGTGTGGAAAGCTCGTGACCGGTGTCTGGGAATGGAGTGGTGAAATAGGGGCTAGAGGAACGGGAACATGGCTAGAGCAGACCTGGGCTGCGGTTCATAACCCCCTCACCCATGCCTCTACGTGGTGAAACCCAGTGGCTCATTAAAATACCGGATATGAGGGTAGGAGAGGAGGGAAAAAAGAGGTCCAAGCGGAAGAAGAAGGAATAAGAGAGGAAGGGAAGGTGACTTTATACATGCACAGGAAATATGTATGTGTGTGTAGGTAATGACCTTCAGAAAAAGTCTTAAAATATTACTACTCATTCCATGCATATGGCTGAAAGGACCCATGGAGGCTGGCCAATGCCATCAGATTATATCCAATGCCATCAGATTACATGCGATTGTGAGTTGATGCACATGCATGTTAATAATTGAACTCAGATCCTCTGAACTGTTCATCTCTGAGCCATCCCCTCTCCTCTCCCAACCTGCAGAAATAACTCCAGTTGTTTCTATGCAGAAGTCTGGGGGACGGTACAGTAGAGTTCTTAGGCTAGGCTTTGAGTTAATGCTCTGTTTAGATCTGCTCATAAGTTTGTATTCGTCACGGTGGCTTTATGTCCCCTATAGGGAAGGTGTGTTTGCATCTCTCACATAGAATCTTGAGCTAGTCTTCAAGGAGGAGCCAGCATCCTACACAGTTTCCACCCAGCCCCGTGAGTGTGTGTGTGTGTGCGCGTGTGTGCATGCATGTGTGTGCATGCATATGTGTGTGCATGTGTACATGTGTGTGTGTGTAGAGCCCAGCCCTGCCAAGGCGTCTGTTGAAGAACCATCGAGGCTGCAGCTTCCCGGGGCTCAATTTTCACGTCGCTTTAAAACAGGCACAGGCCCGATGCTCTGAAACAAAGCGTGGCAAGTGTTTTGGACACACTTTAAATGAGATTATTATAGACCGAGAAACAGTTCCTGCTTTAATTAGAAAAAATCTCGGTGCTCATACTGGGAAGCTAATTGCACCACTAAAACACTGAATGGCTCCTAATTTTGCTACTTAGAGGTACACCTGGTGACTCGCTGCTCAGCGACACCCAGAGACTCATAAGGCGCCTGGGGAAACGTCACAGCTGTGAGGCTGCAAAGGCCTTGGGAGTGCAGGGTACTAAGATCTCATCCCAGCTCCAGCTTCACTGTGCCATCTGCAACCAACCACCGCAGACAAGGCAAAAAGCAGCAGAAAGTGGCACTGGAGCACAGCAAGGCTCCCAGATCGGGTAACACCGCCTTCCGTGATGCTGTGAGGCAGATGTAGGCAGCCTGGGATGACCTTAGGGATCGGTCTGTGGCTTCCAAACCTTTCATTCACCCAGCCAGAGGAGAGAGGTGACACAGGGGAGAGAGGTGACACGGCACATAGAGGCTCATCTATGGCCCTTGGAGAGGAGCAGGCAAGGTGGTCTCTGCACAGCCACACTGTGAGTAGTCAGCTACAGACAGCAAAATCTCAGACCACTCCATCTCAAGGGCTCATCCCAGATGCAGTGGTACTGATTTGAGGAGTCTCTGGCTGGGGCCAGAATGAGCACCAGAATCCTTAGGGATACATCATCAAATCGCAGAGGTGCTGATGCTACTGCCTGCCCAGGGTTTCACTGGTGATGCTCTGAGGCTTCAGGTCCAGACTGGGTGGGGGATGCCCCATATCACAGGCCCTTCAGACACATTTCCAGGTAAACTGATGTCCTTTAGTAAGTTCCATCTGCCATGCCAGTGGTACAGATACAGCTTTATGACTGTGCGTGTGTGCACATGTGCACATGAATGTCCTGTGAGTGTCCAGAGTAGACTTCCTCTCCACTTTAGTTTTTAAACAGGCTCTCTTCCTGAACCTGGAGCTCACTGATTCTGCTGGGGCTGCATGGCCAGCAAGCCCCAGGCATCTTCCCACCTATGGTTCCCCAGTGTTGGAATTACAGGTTCACCCCACTGCACTCTGTTTTTTTGGGTAGGTTCTGAGGATTAAGGTTGACGCCTTATGTTTATGCAGCAAGCTTCTTACTGGGTCATGTCTCTCAGCCCCTCTGTTGCTATAATTTGAACATATGTGGCCACCAGAGACCCATTTTCTGAAAGTCTCCAGCATGATGCTATTCAGAGAATATGGGACCATCAGGAGGTGTGACCTACTGGAGATTCTTAACTCAAGAGACTCCTTGGTATTGTAGTAATTATTTAAAGCAGCCACTGGTTCATCCGACTATCTAAGCTGCAGCAGCTCTATCTAGGCCAGCCGCCATGTTTCTCAGCCGAAGGCCACGTGCGTGCTTCAGCTAGGAATGGCCAACTAGAAACACCAGCCCTGCCATCTACGAGACACCAGCGTGAGAGATGGCTCTGCCAATCTCCCACGCTGTCTCCACAAGGCTGAGCATTGCCCAGACCATTCCACCATCCATGTGGGCCCAGTAAGAGAATGAGATTCTAATTCTTATAGATTAATCAAAGGCTTTATATGTTTGGTAATGATTAATAACAAGATGCCCATGCAATCAGAAGCATAACCCAATACCCAACCTAGCTATACCAACTACCTTTGACTGCGACAGACATGTGAACATCCACCTCCATCTCCTCCCTCTCTCTCTCTCTCTCTCTCTCTCTCTCTCTCTCTCTCTCTTTCGTTCTCCTCTCCTGTCTCCTAGCTCCTCCTCTTCCTTTTTCTCCTCTCCTCCTTACTCCACCTCTTCCTCTCCTAACTCCTCCCACCTTAGCTCCTTCCACACCTTGGTGGAAAGGGTGTGGTCTCTTCTTCTGTGTTCTGTTTCCTGTCATGATGTGGGTAGCTTTCCTCAGTTGGGTCTCCATCATTTGCAGCTTACCACAAGGCCAAAATGCAGCCAACTGATCATGAAGTGAAACTTTCAAAGTCGAGAGCTTTTTCTGCTCATAAGCCAAGGGTCTTGGGTCTTTATTACAGTCACGGGAAGCACGCACACAATCCTGACTCTGTCAGAACACGAGAGGCTTGAAGCAGAAGTGGCTTCAGTTTAGGACCTGCCAGGAACTTCTGGAGTGTGTAAAGACAAACCATAGCAGAAAGCTCACACCTAACCCCCAATAAAGACAAACTATCAGAAAGCACACCCCCTGCCCCCATCCCTCACCCCCATCCTGCTGCTAAACAAAGCCTTCATTTCTTCACTACCTCATCTTATAGTTGGGGGGGGATCCCTTGACACCTATCCCACCCCTCTAAATCTTTATAAATTCCACACTGAAGGTAGACTCCTCGAGCCTGGCCCCTGGCCCAGAAGAATGTCTGTGGAGGGTTTTGCTCTTCTGAAACACCCTTCCAAGTAATTGGCACATTACGGAAACACATCAGTCTGTCAGGAGTGGGGAAAGTTCTAGAAGCCGAAGCTAACACGCCAGGGAGACGGGTCTTTATTACTTTCCTCTCCCCGGGCTTCTTACACCGTTTTGTAAAGGAAGTTTGTTGTCATGGAGCTGAAGATTTCAAATGTATCTTGCAAAAGTAGGGCACAGGTGACTTAACCAGGTCACAGGGCTTTGAAAGCTCCTACTTAAACACCAGTCTTAGTTAGTACGGATCCTCATTTCAAAGGTGGTAGGCTACAGAAGAAAATGAGGGGCCTCCGTGGGGTAGGGAGTTTGCCCTTCATTCACCACAGCCACCCAGATCAGCGCTGGGACAGGGGAATCGCTGGTGATTTGGGTTAAAGAGGGTTTAAAAGACTTTTCCTTTTGAATTGAGTTTTCAGAAAAAAACGCGCCTTTCCTTTGAAGACTGAAAGACTGTCTTAGTCTGAGACCAGGGCTTCTGTGGGATCAGACTGTGGTGCTGGGGAGCGGGGCTGGGGGAGGGAGGGCAGGGGATAGAGAGTGGAAATCTGAGAGCAACACAAGTCTCTCCACCTCCCCTACCCCCCCAGAATATAGTTGTGAGACGTACAAAATAAATGCTTACGGCATGCCCAGTTGGGCTTGACTTTCAGACAGACAATAAAGAACCTTTAATGTGAGCTTATCCCGTCATACTGGCTGGTTTTGTGTCAGTTTGACATAAGCTAGAATTATGAAAAAGGAGGGAGCCACAGGTGGGAAAATGCTTCCATGAGATTCAACTGTAGGGCATTTTCTCAATTAGTGATCAGTGGGGGAGGGCCCAGCCTACTGTGGGTGGTGCCATCCCTGGGTTGGCGGTCCTGGACTCAATAAGAAAGCAAGCTAAGCAAACCACGAGGGTCAAGCCAATAAGCAGCACCCCTGCACGGCCTCTGCATCGGTTCCAGCCCTGCTCAGATTCCTGTCCTGGCTTCCTCCAATGGTGGACTAGGATCTGGAAGTGTAAGGCACATAAACCCTCTCTTCTCCTACTTGCTTCCCTAGTCATGGTGCTTTGTCCCAGCAACAGAAACCTTAGCCGAGACATCCATGTCATGTTGGAAGCACAGCTACACCAAAGCCATTCATATTAATCTGACATTCAAATTTATTTGGGTCACTTTTGCTTTATCTGGCAACCTGGGTAAAGTCCAGCCAGGGCTTCTGCTCTGGTAGAGTGCATACCTGGAGCCTCATCTTGTGGGTGAGCTGGAAGCAGTCAGCCACCTTTCCATCTCTGCTAGTCAAGGAAGCCTCAACTCCTCTGTACAGAGGAGAGGGTTTATTTTGTCCACAGGAACTGAAGCAAAGGAAATGGAGGGACAGGGACGTTACTTACTGGTTTGCTCCTCAAGGCTTGCTCAGTCTGCTTTCTCATAACATTCAGGATTGTCAGGCCAGGAATGGTACCACATACTCATAGAGTGAACTGGGATCTCTGAGGTCAGTCAAGAAAATGCACCACAGGCTTTCCCACAGACCGCTCTGGGAAGGCCATTTTCTTATCTGAAGTTTCATCTTTCTTGCAGTTTATTACAGCTGTGTTAACAAAATCTATCAGCACATCCTGCTTTAAAAGATGGGATGATGAGGAGGATGAGGAGGAGGAGAAGGACAAGAAGAGAAGAAGGAGAAAGGAGAGGATGAGGAGGAAGAGGAGAAAGAGAAGGAGGAGGAGGAGGAGGAGGAGGAGGAGGAGGAGGAGGAGAAGAAGAAGAAGAAGAAGAAGAAGAAGAAGAA
>NW_021620991.1:2423540-2435040 GCF_004785775.1 Grammomys surdaster | reverse complement strand
GAAGAAGAAGAAGAAGAAGAAGAAGAAGAAGAAGAAGAAGAAGAAGAGGAGGAGGAGGAAGGGGAGAGGAGGGGGAGGGAAGGGGGAGGGGGAGGAAGATGGAAGAAGAAGGAGGAGGAGGAGGAAGAAGAAGAAGAAGAAAGGAGGAGGCAGAGGAGGAGGTGGAAGAGGAGGATTTTACAAGGTATAACAGAATTACACGTCCAAAACCTGCAGACAAATTTTACACACAGCAACAATAAAAGCAGTTCAAGTGACTATCAGGCGTGTGTGTGAAAGGCAAAATGAACACCACCAAGGAGGCTGGGTACAGAGGTCTCAATGGAGTTAACCTCTGCCATCTTCTCCCTCTGGGGAGGAAGGAAGGGAATTGCATCACTTTGGTTGTAAGACAGGATACCCACAGGCAAA
Organism: Grammomys surdaster; assembly: GCF_004785775.1. Classification (NCBI taxonomy): domain Eukaryota; kingdom Metazoa; phylum Chordata; class Mammalia; order Rodentia; family Muridae; genus Grammomys; species Grammomys surdaster. The sequence goes on along the minus strand of NW_021620991.1, from coordinate 2,434,629 downwards.
AACAAACAAAACAAAAACAAACCCAACAATTTAGAGTTATGGAGACTGACATACATGCATTGTTACTGAGGCCCCTAGTAAGAGCCATCTTGCCTGAATTTTCCATGGCAGATCTCATCATGGTGAAATCACACTGCAAGCCAAAGAGAAACTAAACCTCACAGGCCTCGGTATTGACACAGACTTTCTGAGAGGCTCTTACTGTCAAGGTCCAGCTCCTAACACCAGCCCCACCATGAGCCTTTGTGGATGTCTGAGCTGATCGTCCCATTCTTGCCCCAAAGTGTCCAACAGATGTAGTTTAAGGCAGCTCATTTTCGCTCATGGTTTGGGGGCACAGTCCACCACAGCGTCATGAGCAGAGGTGGCTGCTCATATGGCCCCTGAAGTCAGGAAGCAGAGCAACGGTTGCTGGTTCTCAGTTCACCTCCCCCCTTTTGTTTAGTCCGGGACCTCTGCCTGTGGCACGGTGCTGCCTCATCTTAATCTATCCTAGATGCTCCCAGGCAGAAATTTGTTTCCATGACAACTTTAATCCCAACAAACTGACATTCACTATTAACCATGGTGGAACAAACCACCTCAGAGCTACAGAAGAGACTGTAATAATGAAAGACTCAAAGGTTTTTTTTTTTTTAAATACACATTATCTTATATTTAAAACAATCTGAATGGGAGAGCTGTACAACATTTAGAAGTGCGTCGTGTCTGGAGATGTGTCACGGTGTGCTTTCCTGGCTGGGTCCCATCACATGTCCTTGGCACTAGTCGGATGAAGCAATTCAAGTTAAAGAGAAAGCTCGGGCCAGACAGAAGCACGGACACCCGAGATGAGCCAGGGCCGGCATCTGGCCGTCTGCCGTGGCATCACAGAGCACCTCAACACCACGGCAGCAAGTCAGCCTGGTGGCTCTGCTAGACTGGCCTGAACTGGCTAACTCTATTGAAGCTTTTGTGTGAGGATTCATGTGTTCTGGCTCTGACAGCTCAGCCATTCTCTTCAGGGCTTTATCTTTCAGGCCAGATTCCTTTATCCATGGCAGAACCCAGGCGGGGATCAAAGAGACCAGCCCCCCGTGCAGAAGCGCTCGTCTGGATCATGGCTGCTCATGGGACAGTGTAGACAGAGTGGACACACATGACTGGCCATATGTGCTCCAACACCTTCCCTAGGAATCACAAAAAAATGAACAACATAGTATCATGGGGTCATAGGCAATAGAGGAAAATTAGCTATCTATAAGAGCCAATAAACAGCCTCAGGGGATCGGAAGATACAGCTTCCGTGGACCAAGCTTGGATGGTATACCCTACTATAAGTCAAGAATTATTATAGAGGGGAGAAAGGTTTTGTTTTTAACGAGGTGCCAAAAACACCAATCATAAAATAAAGGATCGATAAACTCAATTACATTAAAATTATGACCGTTTACCAAAAGATACCACAGAGAACACAGAAAGACGGGCTGCTTGAGGAGTAAAGTAAGCCATCACTATGGGCGAGATCAGGATCAATAGAGGCCCAGTGCCTGGATGATGGATACGGCTGTATTATCGTTGTAGGGAGGTTCACAGCCCGACTGAATCCCCAGTGAATGGCTTTAGACATAAAGCATAAGGTAGGTGACATCTTCCAGAGATGGGACCAATGACATCGAGCCTCGGGCTCGATGCACAATGCACAGCACTTGCTTAGGGTAAACCAGAGCCTGTGTTGCACCCTTGATGCTATACAAGAGAAGATATTGGCCAAAAAACACATATGAAGACATCCTCTCTTGCTACCAATCAGACAAATGAAAATCAGCACCACGAGATGCCAGCACATAGTGGTTTGCTGGTACAGATGTATGTTTGATACAAAGAATCTGGACAGAAATTCCCAGCAGCAGACCACATACCTCAAGAACCTGCCAGCCACGGCATCAACAATATAGGTATGTCGTGGGGAAATACACCAGCAAGGTGAATATAACAAGCAGGTAAATGGTTGGCTGAAAACAGCAAGCCACGGAGGACACTCGCAGTCTAGCCTCCTCTTCTGAAAAGATCAAGAGCACGCGGAGTCTAAACTCCCCATGAAGGGATGTGCACGTGATGTCAAATTAATGAATACAAGCAAGATGATTGTGATCAGAAGACAGAGTAGCACTGACCTCAAAGGAGGGGATGGCCTGTGGCTGAAGTGATGCTGAGAGACAGTGGCTGGCTCAGAGATCTGGACCAGGTATATTTTCTTAGCCTGTGTGACAATGAAGTTGTATTTCTTATAACTATGACCAGAGAGGCAGGCTGCTCAGAGGACAGCACTTGCTGAGCAGTGCTTGGTGCACAGGAACTGGGTGCAGAGAAGCCCCTGGAGTGTTGCGGAGACTCAGAGTAGAGAATCAGGGATTTGATGCAGTCGCTGTGACGGATGACAGGGATAGAAAGATGGAAAGGCGATCCTCAGACTTCCAGCCCCGTTCACAGGGTTCGCAGTGCCATTCACACACGTGGTTTTGCTGAGGCAAATTGGTCAACCTCAGCTTCTTCACTTCCTGTCATGCATCTGTGACATTCAGCAGAGCCAGTGGGCGCCCTAGGCCAGAGAAATCTTTTGGGCCAGAGGCGGGGAATTCAAGGGAGTCTGTTTGCAACTCTGCCAGCAGAATGGCGGGTCTTGGGCAGGCTGAAAGAGGTGCTTTGGGTTTAAGACATGCAGATCTAATGTAGCCTCACCCAGAATAGCCTGGATCAGGGTGGATGAGATGTACGCTCCTTCATAGCGTACAGAAGAAAGAATCTCTTCTTCGTCCATCCCGAGGCTCATAGACAAAACCCCTAGAACAAGGCTAGGGATCAAGGGAAAGGCAGACTTGGTTTTATGATATAAGTTTTATGTGACATGGTAAGTGATGGAGGGGTTTTATAGCCAGGGGCCCTGCAGACTTCATGCTTGGGGGAGGAGAGGGAGGAGAAGAAGGAGAGAGGAGAGAGAGGCAAGAAAGAGTAGAGGAGAAAGAGAGGGGAGAAGGAGGAGAGGAAGGGAGAAGAGGAAGACAAGAGGGAATAAAGAAGAGGGAGGAGGTGGGCAAGAAGACAGAAGAGGAGAGGGAGAGAGAGAGGAATAGGAGATGGTGGAGGAAGAAGAGATGGGAAAAGAACAGGAAGGAAAGAAGTAGGAGAGGGAAGAGATGGGGAAGAGGAAGAGCAAGGGGTGAAGGGGACCGTGAGGGAGGAGCAGGGTCAGGCAAGGTCTCTATCCACGTAGTTGGAGATGAGGTGGTCTTTCCTTTTGACTGCAGGAGGGCTCTCTGCCCTGAGGATCTCAGCCCCTGCTTCAGGGGAAGGTGAGGAAAATCTTCCCATGTGCTGTGATCTCTTCGTGACCAATAAGCTTCTGTTGTTTTCCTGGATTCCAGGGGTGTGCCGTTTGGGGATAGCACACCCTGATATCTGCCCATGTGAAAGTGTGTACTTAGGTAGAGAGCCTGGCTCTCCTCCCTGTTGTCACCCAGTCAGGTCGAGGTCAAGGCCCCACCCTGCATCTCCAGCAGGAGAACTCAGCGAAGTCTGTGGAATGGAAAGACCGACCGCCTGTGAAACAGGCATCCCAGAGTTCTTAGCACTAATCCAGTGATGTCATTCATCTCAAGTTTCCCCAGCTGTCTTTGAAGTAGGCACACGGAAGCTGAGACGTAGGCTCCCAGACAGCTCATTCATTATGTGAGCATTGTTCTGCCCAGCCCTGTAATCAGGAGAGGAGACACATCCACAGCACACTGGGAACTAATTGCATTAGATCATGTGGGACATTGATAGACACATCGAGGGTCTCTCACCCGTGAGGGTTGGACACCTGCAGGAGGTCCATTGAGGGAGGGAGGTGGCAGGCACAGGGGCCCAGATTTGAGCCCATTCTCCACCACTTGCTTCTTAAGCACCATCCGAGGTTGGGCAGGTGGGTCACAGTAGAGAGGACACGTTGTACCCAGTACCCCACACTGGAATGTGTCAGGAGCAGGTTACACCCCAGAATTATCTCCAATCAAAGGTCTTTCCTCTAACTTCCGCTCTCTTCTCGAATGATCCATACCTTGGTCATCAATGTCACCGATGTGCAATGGTGACTGGGAGCTTTGTGGAGGCAGCCACAGGCTCAGGACATCCCAAGGGCATGGTGACCTTTCACGCATCTGAGCTCTGATGTTTTAAACTTTTATTTTGCATCCAGCTTCCCACTCTGTTGTATGAACCCAGGTGTGCCACCATGAGCACACGCAGGTCAGAGGACAACTTGTAGGGTTTGGTTCTCTCCTTCCACGGGGTGGGTCCTGGGGTTGAACTTGGGGCCTACTAGTCTTGATAGGAAGTGTCTTTAGTTACTGAACCGTCGCTTTGCCCCCTCCCATGTTTCTTTCCATTCCTTTCTGAAACTCCACCCAGTAATTAAGCATGGGCCTCCTGAAGCAATCAGGAATGGGCTCAGAGTGTCTATCATTCTCAGGATCCTGTCATGTCCTGTCAAGCCAGAGCATGCTCTCTTTGCCTGGCTGTCTTTCTTGATAATCAGCTACATAGCACACAGTCTAGAACCCCTGAGCAGAGTGCTGTGCTGCTTGCCAGTAATGCTCGCTCTGCCAACAGAGCCACAAGCTAGGGGTCCCTGGAGGACTGTGTCCAGCATAACTGTGAGCCTCAGAGGTACCAACTCCACTTGCATGTTAGGGTATGTTTCTAGTGTGTTGTGTGTGCATGTGTACACTCCCTTGTGAGGACATGTGTGCAGGTCAGAGGTTTATGTCAGGCAACTTTTCAGTCAACCCCCCCACCCCACCCCGACACACACACTATACTTTCTGACTCAGGGTCTGTCTCACTAGACCAGCAGCTCACTGATTTGGCTAGACCGGCTGGCCAGCGAGCATCAGAGATCTGTCTCTTTTATGCGTGTGTGCATCAGGATTTGAACTCAGGTCCCCACGTTTGCACAGCCAATGTTCTTCCCCACCAAGCCACCTCCCCAGCTCTGGCTTATGGTTTCCTTAAAGTAGCAAAGGCTCAGTTCCCACTTGGTTGAGGCACAATTTTCCTTTCAACATTCAGCCCTATGTCACCCCCACTTGTCAGATGTGGAAACTGAGACCTACAATGCTCCAGGAACTATCCCAGACACCTTGAGGTAGAGCCGCACTAAAACTCCAGCCTCTGAAAAGTACACACCCTTCCCTTGGGAGGCAGCTCTGTGTGGTATGCACCTGCGGCCCCCAAGCCTTGCAAACATAAAATACAGGTGCAGTTTGAAGGAAGAGGGATACGAAATGGGTCAAGTATCCTTCAAGTTCAGTGCCAAATGGTCATCTCGGGGTTTCTTAGAGCAGGAAGTTTTCCCTGTGCTGTGTTCCTCAGTGGGAGCTCTTTACCTGAAGCAAATGTGGAGGGAGCCACCCTTCAAGAGAATCAAGGCTCTGTCCCTCTGTTTGGTGCTGTGGAGGAGGCTGGGGATGTAAGTTGTTGAACGCTGCGTGTGCACAGGCAAGGAAGCAATTTGGGATGGGTGCAGATTAGCCTGCAGGCTGTTCTAGTTCCTCATCCGAAGCTGGCACAGAGAGGTTTCTATGGTGGTGTCCCCGCTTTTTTTTTTTTATTATTATATCCATTTGTCGTCAATTACAGCGGCCTGTCTGCAGGGTATGCCAGAGAGGAGATTCTGAGCTGGAGATGCTTTCACAGACAAACTGCACAGCTTAGGAAGGGAATTGACAGCTTCCGCTAGGACTGAGTGCCTCCCCGGAATACCACAGGGAACAGTTGTTCTTAGGAACGGAGTCTAGACCCAGAAAAAGGATGGGGTGGTGGAGATGGAACAACAGAGCCTATGGCTGTTTTTCCTTTGGTTGGTTTTAATTCTAGGGCCTGTAGACTAGATCACAGATTAATCCCAGAATCAGAGCCTGGAAGGTCTATGCAGGTTTCAGCTGGTCACAGCCACTCGGGAGAACGGAGAAGGTCTTGCTGCAAGCAGCAGAGTCGTGTGGAAGAGGAGGAAAGTGCTTGTAATGTTCGGAGCTTTGATTTATTGCCACATTCAGGAATTAATTATAGCCCGAGGTCCCTAAAACCAAGGAGGAGAGAAAAACATGAACAGTACAGAAACAGAGACAACTGCATCCACCATGGGAGCAATCCCTGGCACTCAGAAGGAATGAGTCAGCCCTCCGCTGCGGGCGGCTCCCAGGCCAGACAGCCGTTCTACCCAGACCACCACCAACAGTGTTTTTCCTTGTGTTTCCTGGGACGAAGATCTTATTCTTTGAAGAGTTAACACACGGCTAGAGCTTTGAAATGAAGGTCTTTGTCCAGTATCCCTGACCTCTGCTCGGAGGGATCACAGCATGGTAGGATGGACTACAGCTAACAGGCCTGGGCTAGCATTTAGGAGCAGAAGGTATATTTAATTCCACTTATCCTGGGGCCAAAGGCTTAAAGGGCCGTCTCCAGTGGGCTTCTCTCGTTAGTAAGCTCTCTGGGATGTCGAAAGAAGTCCTCCCACAGAGATGCCTGTAGGGCAAGACACAAGAGAGGAGTCTGGGATGCTTCGGAAGTGGGAGGGTGAATTGGTTTTCTCTCGGTGGAATCTAGAACGTGTAGCAACCACCAGATCTCAGCGTTTTTCTCTCTCTCCAGCTGGCTAATAATGTTTGGGGCCAGAACCCATGCAAGTTCACTGATAAATTACTCCCCCCGCCTTGTCCCTCCAGTGTTCACGGAAACTACAGACGGAGACTCACCCCAGGTCTGGGGCCAAGTCTATCAAGTTTACTGTCCTGGAATGGCTGCATCAAGCTAGAGTTTATCCTTTGTCCCTGATGTGTTTATAAAAAGATAAAGAGAGAGGGGTATGTTCTATGGGGGTCTTAGTCAAACACAGATACCGAAAGGCCAGGGAGCTGGGGGCTGAAGGCTTAGACTGTAGTGTGTAAGCCTGGCACAGCCTGGGCAAACCTGGCACAGCCTGGGCAAGTGCTCTAGGGCTAGAGTTCTTTTGGGAAGCTACAGGAACTCAGGGCAGTATAGTGGGCGGGGCCAAGGTAACCAGCCCTGACCCACACAAGGAGGGGAGCTTGTATTCCGTTCCCTTTGTGCTGGGGCCAAAGTTTAACGGCAAGCTGTAGCTATGCAATCCCTGGCCTCTCTGGAGTCTTAAAAATAGGCCATGGACAACACCCAGCAGTGTCTCAAAGAGGCACTCACAGTCACCAGAAAGTTCAGGGTGGGTGACAGAGGGGGAGCCCACTCTGATTTGGGCACCCTGTCTTCATCCTGAGAACAAAGAGCCTCCAGAGCTAGTATCTCCCTTCCCTCCTTCTTCACTTCCTGCCAAAGAGCCTCATTCCACCCTCCCATGCCCTGGGGACACCACAGTGCCAGGCACTGTCAAGCTGTTCTTGGAAGGAGACAATTCAGATCCTGCTGGCTACAAACTCTGTCAATCCAGGGGCCCAGCTTTGTGGCATGTTCCCTGTCCTCTGGGAAGAGGTGAGACAGAAGCCAGCAGGGCTGAGGCACCTCTGTCCACTGTCTAAAGTCACTTAAAAATGTCCATAATTATACAACACACACATACACACACACACACACACACACACACACACACACACGGGAGGGGGAACTGTGAAAGAAACAGAGTCAAAGACAAGTGGAGAGACCCTTCCCCTGGACAGACCCACCAACCAACCCAACAGCAGAAGCTGGCTCATAGATGCCATGGGACAGGCTTGCCTCGGGAGATGGGCCCTGGTTTGTCCTCACACAGTAATGTAAGGAACTGATCTGGAGACGATGGTCAGACTCCGGCTCCTTGATCCGATTCTAACTACAAAGGTGAGCCTAGTTCAGAGATGGCTGCCACTCAAACTTGAGCTCCTCTGAGTGATTTCCCATGCAGTGAGCAGCACACTGCTTGCATGGGCTATGAGATCCCAGAAGCCCCTGATGAATCCAGTATCATTCAGGGAAGCAGGACAGGAACTCAAGGCAAGACCTGGCGGCAGTTACCGAAGCAGACTCCACGGAGAAAGGCTGCTCGATCCCTTGTTCCTTAGCTTGACATAGAGCCATTTTTCTTACAGCTCAGGACCACCGGCCCAGGGCTGGCACCGCCCACAGTGGGCTGGGCCTTCCCACATCAATCAACCATCAAGAAAATGCCCCACGGGCTTTCCTTCAGGAAAATCCGAGAAAGGCTTTCTCTCTCTCTCTTTCTCTCTTTCTCTCTTTCTCTCTCTCTCTCTCTCTCTCTCTCTCTCTCTCTCTCTCTCTCTCTCTCTCTCTCTCTCTCCCCTCTCTCTCTCTCCCCTTCCTTCCCTCTTCCTCCTCCTCCTCCTCCTCTTCCTCCTACTTCTTCCTCTTTTTCTCATTTGAGGTTCCTTTTTTCCTATGAGCCTCATTGGTGTGAGGCTGACAAAAGCCAGCCAGCTCACCAATACAAACACTGTGACAAAACAAAAACAAACAAAACAAAACAAAACAAAACCAAAGCAAATGACGACTCATGGAATGCAGCATCCATTGGAACTTATGGTTCCCAACGGGTAAGAGCCTGTCAGGGCCAGAGTGCACAGCACAACAGCAGGAAAAGGAAGCCGAGAGCTCGAATGAACAGGAAGTAGCTCGAAGCTAAAAACCCTCAGAGCCTGTGCCGAGTGAGGCATGGGGCCCCATCAAGGCTGCCCATGCCCAAACTGCACCACTGTAGTGGCTTGTGTTCTTATGCTAATTGTTTTCCTTTTTTTTTTAAAAAAGGCGGGGTGCATTGTCCAGCACTAGGCTAAAGGAAGCCTGCCCCCAGTCGACTCTGATTGGGAAAAAAGTTGCCAGCAGCCAATGGCTGGGCAGGGAGACAGAGGCAGGACTTTCAGATTTCCTTGACAAGGGAAGAAGGGAATCCACCTTGAAAGGGTCATAGGCCTGGCTACGCTGTGAAGGAGCGGGAGGGTGAGACTGCCGAAATGTAGGTGCAAAGGGGAAGTGGCCGCATGAGAGGGCTGCCCAGAAGGAAACAGGGCAGCAAAGATAAAATATAGATTTAGAAAGTGTTAACTCAAGAATACCAGAGGGGAGTGTGTGCTAGCCACAGAGATTTGGATATGCCCAACCATTGAGCTAGTAAGGCATATTAACTATAAAGATTGCGTACGCCTGACTTTCATTCATGAATTCAAAGCTCTTCAGTGGGTGCAGGGCCCTTTGCTCACCACCAGGAGCATAGAGCCGATTAATAACTTTCTACTACCCACCGTCACCTGGGGACCAAATGTTCAATATATGAGCCTCTGAGGGACGTTTCTCATCAAACGACAGCTTACAACTAGGATGCTACACGGGAGTGAACAATTATATTAGTTTCTTTTCTATGGCTGTGATCAAATACCATAACTAGGGCAACTTAAGGAAGAAAGAGATTATTTGGAGTTTATAATTCTAGGAGGAGATTTCTTACGGTGCGGGGGTGGGGGTGGGGTGAAGCATGGCACCAGGCAGGAAGCTGAGAGCTTACAGGGCAGCCGCAAGCAGAAAGCAGAAAGAGCAAACCAGGGGTGGTACAGGGTGCTCTCCTGGGGACACACTTCCTCCAGTAAGGCAGCCAACCCCTTTCTCCCAACCAGTATCACCAACTGGAAAGTACTATGCTCAAATACTCCAGCCTGTGGGGGTCATTTCCCACTCCCACCTGCACAAGCCCCCAGTTAGAAACCAGAACGCCAGAGCCTAGTGAGCCACTAGTGTGTGAAGCACAGGTTTGACTTGAAATGCTAAACAAGCATTATCTGATAATTATCTCCTAATGATATGTCCTTCCACCTGTCGCCCCACGATAATTAACCGTGGCGTCTATAAAGCCCCAAGAGGGTATTTTGAGGCTGGAAGGACCAGAAGGCAAATCAACAAGGATAAATTTGTCATCGGATCAGGAGCATGAGCCAAAGGGCTTGCACGGACCCCACGTAAAACATGATTTGTGCATTTTTAGGGGTCAGAGGTACAGGCTCCGGGCAGTGGATTGAAGCTAGTATTAAGTCTAAGCTGTGCGTGCACTTGCTGGCAGCAGTGGAATCTTAAAATCTGCATTAAGGAGACATGAAACATTCAGATATTCTACCGCGTTAGCTCCTCTTTCAGAGCCTCTCTACTCCCTCCGCGTGCTTGCTTCTTGCCAAGTGTGCAGCCCGAGCCAGTGAATCAGCCGACCAGAAGGAGGGCCAGCCTAGGCAGTAAGTATTTGTTTAGGAAACCATGGGTTCAATTTAGCCCATTGCCCAGAGAAAAAAGAGATCTTTTTTCTAGGTTCTTGCTTTTTATATGTCATTTCCCTTTACAAATACAGGCTTGTATAGGAGGCAATTAAAACCCTTTCTAAGTTGTTTGTGCAAGAAAATGAATTGGTGCCTTTTTATTTCAATGTAAATAAAATGAGCTGTAATAACCCCCAATTAGCACATTAAAATAAGTTGAAGATTTGTTTTATCATTTCATTGCAGAGGGGAAAAAAAAAAAGAGGCAGCAATGGGAACCTTATATTAGTGACAAAACAGGACCAGTTGTTTGCCTCGAAGAGCAGAGGGAATCTAATTTAAAACTCTCTGAGAATCTTTGATAATTAATCTCACACCAAACATGCCATTAGAAGGGTTATAAAACATCTGATAGTTTGCAAAAAAGCCAAACCAATGATTTTCCCCCAAACAAGAATGTCGACACCGGGATTTAATGAGCATAACACAGCAACACCAAGGCAAAAGTTCTGTTCTGATTTCTTTTATTTCTTCCAAAGTTGGTAGCTGCGGGGGTGGATTCGAACCTTATCAAGGAACAGAATAATTAAAAACTTTTTGATGATAACTGTGGGACAAGATTGTGGAATAATCAGAAAAGTTGGGAGAGTGTGTGGTGGTTACATGTGGATGTTCGTGTGTGTGTTAGTTTGTAGATGGTGTGTAGATATGCACATGTACCAGTTTATGCAATGTTGCTGGGCAACTGTGTGTGACTTCTGTGAATGTGTGTGTGTATGCCTGTGTGTGTGTGTGTGTGCCTGTGTGTGTAC
>NW_021620991.1:2416542-2423530 GCF_004785775.1 Grammomys surdaster | reverse complement strand
GTGTGTGCCTGTGTGTGTACATGCCTATATGTGACTTCTGTGTGTGTAGGAATGCCTATGTGTGCGCACATGCTTGTATGTGTGTGCTGTGTGTGTGCATGCCTGTGTGTGTGCATGTCTGTATGTGACTTCTCTGTGTGTGTACGCATGCCTGTGTGTGTGTAGTGTGTGTGTATGCCTGTCTATGTGTGCAGTGTGTGTGCAGTGTGTGTGTGCATGCCTGTCTGTGTGTAATGTGTGTGTATGCCTGTGTGTGTGCAGTGTGTGTGTGCATGCATGTCTGTGTGTAGTGTGTGTGTGTGCCTGTATTTGTGTAGTATATGTTCATGCCTACATGTACATGTGTATGCATGCATGCCTATGTGTATGAGTGTATATATGCTTGTGTGTGTGCATGTGTGTGTGCGTAGTCAAGTATGACAAATGTGAGCAAAGAAAGGGCTCTGGCATAAACTTGAGAGTCAGAAGCAAGTGTGGGCTGGAGAGATGGCGTGGTGGGTACATTGGTTTCCACACAAGCGTGATGTCTCCCTTTGCTTTCTGTTGCTGTCATAAACAACTATGGCTGAGAGGAGACTGGGGAGCAGAGGGCTTGCTTGCCTTACATGTCTCCGTCACAGTCAATCCTCGAGGGAAGTCAGGGCTGGAACTCAAGTTGAAAACCTGGAGGCAGGAACTGAAGTCAAGTTGTTAGATAAACACTGCATAGGCTGACTCCCCATGGTCTGCTCAGCCTGCAGTCTTATTCAGGCCAGGATCACCTGCCCTGAGGTTGGCACCACCCACGAGGACCGTTGCCCTGTCACACTGCTAACCAAGAAAATATTCCACAGGCATGCCTACTGACCAATCTGATGGAGACATTTCCTCAACTATGACCCTCTTCCCAGAAGATCCCAATTTGTATCAAGCTGGCAAAAACAGAACTAAAAAAATAAACCTAACGAGTCCACGAGGGGAGAGGGGAGTTCAGATTCTCAGACTCTTATTTAAAAAAACAAAACAAGCAAACAAAAAAACTACATATACACATCTGTATATGTCATGCACACATCTGTAATCCCAGCCCTCCCCAGGGATGGTAGGAAGAGAGGAGAAGGGGACCCCAGAAGCTTGTGGGCCAGCAAGCTTGGTATAGGCAGTGGTAATGAGACCGTGTCTACAAAAGACAGAAGAAGAGGGTTGACACCTAAAGTTGACCTATGACCTCACACACTCACTGTGGACCATCCAGGTCCTCTCTCTCTCTCATACACACACACACACACACACACACACACAGAAGCACACATGTATGCACATACGTAAGTGCGCACACACACACATAGAGATACACATGAGTGCAAATACACATACGTACATACAGAGGCACACATGAGTGCACACATACACACACACACATAGAAACACACGTGAACACACACACACACCACATGTTTTGCTTTTTTTTTTTAATGAATCAGGGCATGAATGAGACATTGTGTTGGATAAGTGCCGAGATGGCAATTTCATCAGTGTTAATAGGCTAGATAAACGCCATATCATACCATTGGCAGAGCCGAGGCTTCATTTGCGATGCCTCTGGGTCTTTTCACCTGTACCTCACGTATGTGGTCCTAAGTGTAGGTATGTAATCACACGTATGTTCACGTATGTCGTCCTAAGTATAGATCTGTGATACAGTGCAGTGATCACATGTCTGTGGTCCTAAGTATAGATATGCAATACAGTGTGGTGATCACACGTGTTGTGGTGAGATTTTGGCTGTACTGTTTTGTGCTCTCGGCAAGTCGCACCCATCCACCCACCCAGGAGCTATTTCAGATCTACAAATGGAAAACATACACACACACACACACACCAGTTAATTTTAAAGTGTCTTGGCTAACACAAAGGCTGGGCACTCTGAAACCTTCCCCTGCAACCCCATGCCAGTGGCCACTTCCCTGAAAACTCACATGGCTGGCTGGCTTTATCTCCTGCAGCTACTGTGTCCCCTTGTTCTCCCCCCAGTCCTGTCGATTCTCCCTGTGTCCTACCCACACATCTCTCAGTGTCGTACCCCATGCCTAGCCATTGGTCACTGGCATCTTTATTGATAGATCAAAAAAAAAAAACAATTGGGGACAAGGACCTTCAGCATCCAGACATGCAGATTCAAAACATTAGCACCAATCTCCGACACATATGCTATCCTAAGTAGAGGTATGTAATACAGTGTGGTGATCACCGCGGTAAGCACACACATGTGGTTCTATGCTGCACATGTTGTCTTTCAACAAAACAGGGGGACGTGAAATGACCAGAATAGAAACAAAGACATGATAATCCAATGGCATCACATGACATTTTAAAGGCATTGCTCTGGCTGACTACGACCATTCATATTCTCTCTCTCTCTCTCTCTCTCTCTCTCTCTCTCTCTCTCTCTCTGTCTGTCTGTCTGTCTCTCTCTCTTATATTCATGCCTATCTGACTGAGCAGCAGATGTGTCCTCCCTCAGAGATGCCTCCTATCTACCCAGGTCCAAGAAAATGTCCACCTCTGATGGCCTGTCCCTGTGCCAGGTCGCACAAAGCTCTTTCTCCATGATAGCAAAGTGTCTACAGCAAGTAGCAGAGGAATGGGGGTGGGGGGAGAAAGGGGGATGCACACAGATCCTGGAGGAAGCAGAGCTCTGTTTTTTCAGGAACAAGGCTCAGCCTGCTGCTTCCTAACTACCTGGCCGGTGTAGCTGCCAGCCTCAGCAAGGGCCCTGCTCCTGCAGAGAAGCCACTGGAGCTGTGGGATCGGCAGAATCAAGGTGCATGCAGTACTCCCGGTGAGACTTCTTCCTGCTGTATTCATCTCCTGCTAGTCATGGATGAGAATTCCCAGGGCAGAGAGTGTGCTCTGTAGCAGGCGGAACTGTACGGAGCACCTTCCACCTTACTGTGGTCACCTTAGCAGATGTCTAGACCCACAGAAAGGCACAACTTCAAAGTCTTCAGTTAAGTCTCATCTGCCTCGACGGCACTGAGATAGCCCGAGGCCTTGTGCAGTTAACCACAGACGCCGTGAGTTGGTGCACGCACCGTCAGCTTTCCTGCCCAAGGCCTGCAGAAGATCCAGCCAGTCGCGTGTAGATGACTGCTTCTGAAGGAGGAGGGGCCTCAGGAAGGTCATCCATGACCCCTGGACGGCCCTGCACGCACACGAAAACGGTACTAATTCAACTCACGGTTACTGATAATAACGAGAGGGGACATGAGGTTGGCAGGGTAGTGTGGTGGGCAGCAACAGAGAAGCTGGACGGAGGTGGTGGTGAGTGGAGATGATCAAAATGCATTGCGTGATGTATAAAATTTTCAGTGATAGAAATATTCAAAAGAAGAAATTGGCAGAGCCAACACCATGGAAGAATGTAGACTCTATCATCCACACCTCTAGGCTGAAGCCCCTCCTCGTTCCGTCACCGGGTCCTGCCTCCTAGTACCGCCCCGTCCCACCCCTGGCCCCCCCTCCCGGTCTCATCCTCTGGCCCCGCTTCTCAGCCCCACCCCTGGTCCCACCCTCTCGTCCCGCCCTGCTGATTTCTCTCTACTCATCTTCTGCCACTCCAGGCCATCCCAATGACCTTAAGTATGGCAAGCTCCCGGGAGAGCAGAGAAAGACCAATGCAGACCAGTCTGTGGCTGGAAGTGCCACACCCAGTGGTTTGACACACTGTGGTCTCTGTTTGGAAGCTGCTTCGTGCTTGCCTCAGTGGGGAAGCGGGAAGTGAGCTCACCTCTCACTGGCATCTGGTGCTGTCCATCGACAATACAGCACTGTTGAGCTAGAGGCTGCCCCAGTTCAGCATCAGCACCGGGGAGCAGGGAGGTCACTGAAGGTCATTTTATTTTAGAACTGTAAAGGATATAGACACTGCCAAGTTCACGACCTCATTTAGAATCAGGACATTGAAGACCCGGCGCCCGAGAGATCTCTCCAAATGAACATAGTGACTCACTCAATTTGGGTTAGGTGTCCGCTGAGTGACCCGGGAGGCGGTGGTTGCTTCATGCCCTTCCTGCCTCCTGCTCGCTGATGGCCTGCTTTGTTCCCCAGTGCAGGAAAGGGCTTGGTGGCGTGAAGCTGCAATGGAGCCCAGAGCTGGGGCTTTTCTCTCATTGTCAACCTCCCGAGTCTCCCCCAGCCTCTGGCCATCCGTTGCTGGCCTCTTGAGTGTTTCTCAATCTTTATAAGCAGAGGAGGGTTGGGATGAGCTTTACTTCTACTGGGAACTCTTTGTAAGAAATAAAACTTCACCGGAACCCATAGCAACAGAACCTACCCATAGCAACAGAACCCACCCATAGCAACAGAACCCACCCATAGCAACAGAACCCACCCATAGCAACAGAACCCATGTTAACCCGGAGCACTGGACAGGTCCTCCAGAGGTAAGAACCAACACAATGCATACATATTACAGAAGGAGCCCTTTTAAACTGTCCTAAACAACACAGGTCGGGAAGTCCAACAATGATGTTTGCTTAGCCCATGAAGCTGCTGCCTCAGTGGTCTCAACGCACTGTCAAAAGCTGACAGGTTCCCTGGAGAGTCACCAATATTGAGTTCAGGTCGGGAGTCTGAGGAGGCTGGAGTCTGACTTCAGCAGAGGTTGGAGTGGTAGTCTCCAGATACAGGTACGCTCTGCTTCTCCTTCAGAGCTCTTCACATCTCGGCCACCCTTTGGAGAATACTTACAAAGTGTCTCTTCCCACCTCAGTTAATCCTCTCTGGAAGTCTCTTTCCAGATCTGCCAGGAGGTACTCTCCTCAGTGACTCCAAACCTTGTCCATGTGGCCATCAGTGTTGCCAACCACACCTGAGAGGTCTCCAGGTACTTCCATCTCCAGCTCTGGAGAAGGAAAACCTAGCAGCAGCAGGCAAGTCTTAACATGTGGGGGCATACGTCTGTCCATCCCGAGACCCTGGTGAGCTCCTGCAAGTGTCAAGAGGCCTCCATGCTAGGAAAGCCTCAATCCTCTACGACCCCATGGTCTGCGTGCTGGCTACTTCTGTGTCAACTCAAAACAAGCTGGAGTCATTGGAGGGAAGGGAAGCTCCATTTTAAAAATGCTTCAGTGAGACTGGGCTATAGACAAGCCTGTAGAACATTTTCGTAATTAGTGATTGATCTGGGAGAGCCCAGCCCATGTGAGTGGCTCTGATGTCTATCAAAAGGAAGGCTGAGAAAGCCATGAAGATAGAGCCATGAAGATAGAGCCAGTAAGGAGTGTTCCTCCATGTCCTCTGTGTCAGCTCCTGCCTCCAGGGTTTAAGCCGGCTTGAGTTCCTGTCCTGATTTCCTCCAATGACAAATAGTGATACAGAAGTGTATGGTGCTGAATAAATCTTTTCCACACCAAGATGCTCCTGGTCCTGGTGCTTCCATCTCAGCAAAACCAACCCTGTTAGAGACTTCAGATGAAGGCTATGCTGCTGGGGTCCTGGGGGAGCCACCATGTACTGGGGGATGTAGTGGAGAGGTGACTTGAGCTCTTCAGAAGGCTATGGGGTGAGCGTGATCCTTGGGGGATTGTATGGATGAGTAGACACGGGAGAGAAGGCACTTCAGAAGAGAGGTGTATGGTTTGGGGTGGAAGACAGTGAGTGGGTGAGCCTCCTGTGGCCTCTACAATAAACTACCGCCACTCAGGCTGGGAGAAACAGGCACTACTTTCTCTCCAGTAGTCAGAGTCCAAACCTGAACCTTCCAGGCTCCCTGCAAGGCTCGGCAGGAGAGTCAAAGCCAAGCTTCCTCCAGCTGCTGGTGGTGCTGACTTTCCTCTGTTCAGCCTTGACTTTATCTCTTGCCTCCTCTTTCTAGCCCTGCCCTCTTCCTCCGCACCTTGTATGAAGACATAGGAGACAGCGGACGCTCTGAGAGCCCATCCTCAAACACCTTTCCCCTATACCAAGCCACAGTTTCTGAGTTAGGGTCTGGCATCTAGAGACATTAGCCCAGGCCAAGATGTGTAGGCAGGGCCAGAATCATAGAAATCCCACGGGCTGGCTCCCCAGGACACATTCTGTCTGGGGGTGCTGGGAGACACTGAGGTGGGCAGATTCCAGGATGTTTATGAAGCAATCAGGTTGATCCTGCCGTGAGCAGACATTTGCTGGCCTGGCCTCTGGAATGTTGTTACACAAGTCTAAGGACAGGAAAAGATTTATTTCTCCAAGAACATTTGTGTTTAGCCAAAAAGTAACTTTCTTTCAGTCTGTCCTTTTTCAGCGTGCAGTTCAGGGATGACTCCGGGGTCAGACTGAGCCAGCAGGAACAGGTCTGCTGGTTTGCCGTGCTCTAAAGAATTAACCTCTGAAGTAAGAGCAGTCACATGTGTTGAGACCATTGCGGCATCTCTGGGATCCTGCTTTTTCTGCTTGTCCCTTCTGGGGCCTGACCAGCTTCAGGCTTGAACCCAAGCAGACGTTGACAGGACGGTTCGGACTCTTCGAGCGCAGTCATCTGCTGCTTCACGCTGGCTGGGAGCCAGGTTCCCCACTTCCCATATACAGATGCTACCATCTTTTCTTGCTGTCTACTAAGACGCTGTGGACTGGACTGAGGAGGCGGGTCAGTTGGAGTGCTTGTCTGGCGTGCAGGAGTCCCTGGGTTTGACCTCCAGCATCCCATAAGCTGAGTGTGGTGCCTCTGAAGCAGCCTCAGGGAGGTAGAGGCAGGAGGACCACAAGTACAAGGTCACCTTTAGCAGCATAGCAAGTTTGAGACCAGCAGGGTTTGTCTCACAAATAAACTGAACAGAACTAAAGAGAAACTCCGTGGGGTTCCATTTGCAGATGACCCTGAGGAATGGCTGTCATCCTCATGTGCCCTTGATGCTGCTGTTTCTTCTCTCTCAGAAGCCCAGTGAAGCCTTGCCTGGGACAATTTAGTGCAGTCTCGCCTCTCCTCTCCTCTCCTCTCCGCTCCTCTCCGCTCCGCGCGGCGCCGCGC
>NW_021620991.1:2402095-2416442 GCF_004785775.1 Grammomys surdaster | reverse complement strand
CTCTCCCTCCCCCCTCTCTCCTCCTCTCTCTCCCCTCCCCTCTGCTCACTTCTATCCCCTCTCCCTCTTTCCTTCCTTCTTTCCCTTCCCTAACCCTCCCCTCTACTCTCTTCTCCCACCTTCCCCCCATCCTTTCCTGTAGCTGCCTGCTCCCCTGCCCCCTGCTCCCCTGCCCCCTGCCCCTTGCTCCCCTTCCCCCTGCTCTCCTGCCCCCTGCTCCCCTGCCCCTGCTCCCCTGCTAGGGCAGTCTCTTAGGGAATTTCTCTTCTTTCCTGGGCTTTCCAAAAAGTAGCAAGGCCTAGATTAAGCCTGAGTGCTAGCCACCCCAAAGGGTAGAACCCCGACACACCCATCACAGTGGCACAGAGCCAGGGATTTGTGAATGCCAGGAAGAAGAGCAACGTGGATGCTGAGTTGTACATTCTGAGTGGCATGGACAGAACACGGATACAGGGGAAGCCTAACATCTTACCACTCTGTGCAGAACCGTAGGGACACAGGTGCATATGGGCCAAGTCAGGCTTGGGTGTCATTCGGGTAATTCTGTGGCTTAGCTGTGTCAAAACATATAAATTAAGGAGGGGTGTGCATATCAGAAAGGAAGTGTCATGAGTTACACACACACACACCCCCACCCCACCCTCGCTGTGAGCCTGTGATGCCAGGCCCCATACCTCCCTCCTTTCAGCCAGGTGGAGTCCTTCACTTGGGTGTTCGGCCCCTCCTGGAAAAGAGAGAAGGTTCTTCAGGCTGGGAAATTTAAATAAAAAGATATTCTCTTTCTAATTTAATGACATCTCTGCCAGTAATTCTGAAACCATCATTTGCCCACACGTTTCTGAGAGGGCTTCTCAAAGAATTTAAACCCACCATTTAAAATTCTCATTATGGAAGGAAATGATCCCTTTGGGGCCCAACCGTTTTTTCCTTTGGTTTTCTGGTCCCTCCAGGTAAGGATTTCAATTTAGAGTTTTCCACGTGGAAAACGCGGAGCTGAGCCCCTTGCTGGTGGCTCCCTCCTCTGCGGTGAGTGGGGATGGGGGGAGGGGAGCGGCGGACACCCGCCTTTCTTTACATCCAGGAGAGCACATTTTCACATCCGGTGAGAGCAAGAAGCTACTTATCACATTTCTGCAGTGTAGTGTGTAGATTCCGTGCAACAGGTAGCTAGAAACACACGCTGTGTACATTTATTGGCCCATCTCTGTTGAAGAACATCAGGACCAGCGGAGACAAACTTTCTCCTAATACGCATGTGCACAAACAGCCCAGGGCCCCACACCCATCCCCAAGCGGTGATTGCGTTTCTCGGGAGACATTCACTTTCAAATGATCTTGTTAGATATTGTTAGGAATCTAACCATTTGCATAGCATGAATGATAAAACTCAGAAAATACTCAACTGCCGATTAGCACCATCGAGTCTTTCCCTAATTAATCAGTCACGACCCAGAGGTTCCAGGTGCATTCCTCTCTCTGAGTGCCAGCTAGCTCTTTGGACTTTGAAATCTCCAGGACTCAACTGTCAGCCCACAAAACTTCTCTGGGGGTATGGACAGCCAGGGCCACGCTGGAACTCAAGTCAGTGTCAAGTCATGAGTCCTTGGGACGGCTGAGCAAATTACTTCCTATTCTACCCTTAACTCTAGACTCCTGAACTTTAGAAATTGCTCAGGGCCCAGTAAGGTCCAACAGCTGAGCCTACTGGTGACGGGCCAACGTACAAGTGACAAAGAGAATATCACTCTGTGACTTCTATCTAAATATTCACCCTGTGCACACACAGGACAGACAGACAGGTCTGGAGCATAACCCCCTGCACAAGCCCGGGCATACAACAAGGTTTAGTGCTTCTGAAGCAAGTTGGGAGGAGTAGGGACAGAGAGAGGAGGGAAACCAGAGAGGGAGGTGTTTATACATCCTATACTCAGTTTCTTACACTGTGAGTCGAAACTTCCTGTAAGGAAGTAAATGGGTTTTTTTGTTTGTTTTTGTTTTTAATGCTAACAGAGCCTTCAAGGAGTCCCAGTTGACAGAGCCAGAACTTTCTGACAGCCCCGATCCACTCAACTCCACCATGGCCTTGGTTCTGAACACACAAGGTTGCACGCGTTTGTGCCGTATGGCAGCAGAGACTGCTTCCTGCGACACCTGAGCTCGGAGAGCAGTGTGTGGTGAACTTGCTGAGTTTCTGTTGTTCGTACCGTTTTTTTTTTTTTTTCTGTTCTTGCAGAAACATAATGGTTTAATTACAGAAAACAACGGCTTTCAATATTTTCCTACTGTCGTTTCTCAGCATGTAAGAATCGAATTAGTATCTCTTTGGATTAGATTGTGTTAGAGTGTTTGATTTCAAAAATGGATGTTCGAGCCGCTGACTGGAGTCACATGGGGAATCATTAAATGGATTTTGGATTGGAATTAGGATAGATTTTCAACAGTTTCTGAAATGATCCTAAATATCCTCTTTCGAGTTAACTTGAAGCGCCATTCTCTCTGTATTGATAATTACAAAAATAAAATATCTATCAATTCTGAAAAGACGTCAAGGAGCTATGGCCTGAAGTATCAGAGACCCAGCCAAGAGGCTGGGGAGTTAGTTTAGTGGCTGAGAGCCCTGACTGCTTTTGCAGAGGACCCAGGTTCACTCCCAGCCCCTACAGCACCCTGTGACTCCAGTTTCCATGAGACCCAATGGCCTCTCGTTATCTCATCCAGCACTGCACACACACAGTGCATAGATATACACGCTGGCAAAACACCCAGACACATAAAACAAGATAATATTTAAAAAGTATCCAGCCAAAATTTAATTCACGTAAAACTAAGCAAGAACCTTCATCTCATTCTTATGCAAATCTGCTTCTGTCTTTAATAGATGGTAAAGATTAGGAAGGTAGGCAGAGACTTGTTTGAAAATAAAATTATGATTTACTACCAATGGACGTTTGGTCTTTTAAAAATCCATTTTATATATCTGTATACTTGGGTTCCCTAAGTTCTCAGGCAACCAGTGGTCCCAAGGAGCCATTGTCTAGGAAGTCCTGACTGAAGAATGAAGTTTCCAGAATCAACTCAAATGCTCAAAGACTGCGCTCAGCGAACTGAGTGCTGTGCAGACCGGTGAGCATTCGGCTCAGTGGACCTGAAACGGGAGGGAAGGCATCTGTTCAAAGCATAGATAAGACCCCCCTTGTCCCCAGGAGCGCGCTGAGACCCCTGCCCAACTCACGGCCACTAGGACTCTATTGTCACGACACAGCTTTGCCCCCAAGCAGGTGTCTGAGGTTTTCCTTCCTCTCCTGCTGGCTGATGCTCCTTCCTGACACCATTTGCACCCAGAGCCTCTGTCCAGCTGGGTCTGATGTTAAGGACTTTGGTCTTTGGCTTGCTTTGTTTGTGTTCAGAAGAGGAAGTTTGAACAGATGGTCCAATTGGTCATTGTTTCCTAGAGACTGAATAAAGAATGAGCAGTCCCTTAGAGGGCCCAGCAGCCCACCCCCCTACAACACCCAATTAGTGGCTCCTGCCCTGGAGCCTGCCAGCTGGGAGGGCTTAAAGTTCATTAAGAGTTTAAATAAACCCATTCGTTTCTGTGAGCCTTAAAGAGTTTCCTGTAACCACCTTCATTACGTTTTAAAATGAGATTGGGGAGGGCAGCAATTAGAAAATACTGGCTTCAGCCAGGGGCCCTGCACAATAGTGCACAAATATGTCACCTTCTGCCCTCCTGCAGGATCTGGAAGAGACTGAGGGGCGAGCCTAGGCTAGGCTGTCAATCACAGCCTGCAGAGCCCAGAGGCCTCAGGTTCAGAGAGCTCTGGAGGAGGCCCAATAGCTGAAGAGGCCAGAGCTGCTTCTGCAATGGCCTCCAGCAGGGTCTCTTCGCCTCTTCCCACTCTGGGCCCAGGTATTCCATTATGCTCAGGCAGTATCTCACCTGGCCCACTGCCACATACCGCCACACCACCACACAGGGTCACAGTCTGTACCTATGAAGGTAGGTATATTGGCAACACCAAAGCTTCCATTAGCATTCTTGGTGACAGATGAAGATACTGGATAATTGTTGCATCCTTGGCCTAGCCTTCGGTAGACATAGTCAATAATATTCTAATGTGGTTAGTTTAGACATTTCATATCATCAACAGAATCCAGAAGACAGCATGCTTTTGCAAAAACAGGACTGGATATGACTTGCTTTTTAAATGTTCTGCAATAAAATCCCGCATGTCATGGATTCCACCACAGAGGCAGATAGATTCTTATTTGCTTAGAGTTCCCCAGCATTGCATAATATGTGCCGTAAACTACTTTCTAATGAAATCTGCAAATAAAATTTCCGACAGGGAATGCCTGCTGTGCGCAGTGGAAATTTCCTGAGCTTCTTGCTTTGTGGTTCGACTTTTCCCAGCTCCGACTTGAGACCCTTCAGTGTCCTCTCCGGTGGATTGAGAAGCGGGGTCAGCAGTGCATGGAAGAAGCTCCCCAAGTGGTCCCTGGATGCAGACTCGTGGAACTCTGTATCTTGGCCTCAACCCTGTATCTCATGTGCAGGCACGGACTTCAAAGAGCGCCCCCCACACACACCCCTGCTGATTTTGACACGTGTCTGTCTTCCACTTGTGAAGAGTCTACATGCCATCATCAAATCCTCCTGTATGGCCATATCTGAGACACTAAGTATAAAGCAGGTTATGGCCGAGTGAGGACAGTGCCCTGCCCCCAGGGACTCCAGCCAGATCACAGGCCTTAGGGCACTGTGCCATGTCTCCATGCACCTGGGATGTGCTAGTTTTTCTAGGTTGCTCAGACCCAGACACCTTAAAGGAAAGGCCATGGCTGTGTGTCCTTGAGGCAAGCCACTAACAAGGCTCTCTCTGCCCAGGACTTTCCGGTCCACCTTATCCCATGGGAGAGCTTAAGAGACTGTAACCACATTCTAGGGGCTTCCTGTTAAAGGGGCAGAAAATTCCCATCACTGTATCTTCTTTTGGGCTCATTACACCTTTTAAGCAATCAATCTAGACCTGAGAGGCACTGGTTACGAGAGTTACATAGGGTATGTGCAGGTGCCATTTTCTTCTGTGAGGCTCAAGGTTCGAATACAGCCTCTTGAGAATTTCACCTTCCCCAGGAAGGGCCTCTGAGCACAAGACTCTGGACATCTATGCTGAGCTTGCTGCTGGAAGACCATGCTGGGTGTACTGACTGGTTTTGTGTGTCAACATGACACAAGCTGGAGTTTTCACAGAGAAAGGAGCCTCCCTTGAGGAAACGCCTCCATGAGATCCAGCTGTAAGGCATTTCCTCAATTAGTGATCAAGGGTGGGAGGGCACATTGTGGGTGGAGCCATCACTGGGCTGGTAGTCCTGGGTTCTATAAGAAAGCAGGCTGAGCAAGCCAGGGGAAGCAAGCCAGTAAGCAACATCCCTCCATGGCCTCTGCATCAGCTCCTGCCTCCAGGTTCCTGACATCTTTTGGTGATGAACATCAATATGGAAGTGTAAGCTGAATAAACCCTTTCCTTCTCAACTTGCTTCTTGGTCATACTGTTTTGTGCAGGAATAGAAACTGTGACTAATATACACTGAGCTGGCCCCTGGATGGCTATGCTGGGGTGATCCCTGGACGACTGTGCTGGGCTGGCCCCCAGACAGCTGTGCTGGACTGGCCCCCAGGCAGCTGTGCTGGACTGGCCCCCAGACAGCTGTGCTGGACTGGCCCCCAGACAGCTGTGCTGGACTGGCCCCCAGACGACAGCTGTGCTGGACTGGCCCCCAGACAGCTGAGCTGGGCTTACTCCTGGATAGCTATGCTGGGCTGGCCCCCAGACGGCTGTGCTGGGTTGGCCCCTAGATGGCTGTCAGATCACTGAGCTTCCACTGGAAAAGACCAGACAGGATACATACACAAAGCAGGAAGTAGATTAGGACAGATAGGTGGGAGCTAAGCCTGTGGGTGACCCTAAACAGTCAGAGTGGGTGAAGTCCCTGGGCAGTTAGAGACAGGCAGGTAGACCCTGGTGTGTCTTCTCTGAAGGTCATGGAGAAGATAAATCAACTAACTATCTTGTATCCTAAGCTTGGAGTGTTTTCAGAGACTTGTAAGAAAGCAGTACCAACGTGCTCCAGCTCTACATGGACCCTTCTGTTTCCAGGATGAAAATTCCCATCTTTGCTTTACCGCCCCGGTCAGGTAGGGGCGAGCCCATGGCAGGAGACCAACGGTCTGCCGAGCCTGCAATCCCTGTGATTTAGGGTGATTAGGGCTTGGCTGTAATGAGTGCATATTAAGCCTTCCTTCAGAGCCTACAGAACATTTGATTCATAAACAAATTACTCTGAGCCTGTAATGCAGGGGAAGGAAATAGCAGCTAATTTAACCAGTGAATCAATGGAGACAGCTCCCTACGCCTCACGCATTTCGCATTTCCGAGTACAAAGGAGAAAATGAAAGTAATAAGAAGTGTAAAGGCTAATGAGCTAGGCCCAGCCCAGGCCCTCAGAGCCAGGACTCCAGGCCCAGCTGTGAAAGACACCAGAACACTGGGCGACACAGTCAAGACAGAATTCCATTGTTCTAGAAGATAGTGGGTAGAAGAATCAAATGCTGGAGGAGGACAGGGTGAGCAGAGTTGTTTCTAAGGCCTCAGGACTGACAGAGACACTCAGCAGTGGACCCTGCAGTCTTTCCTTTAAGCAGCCATGCTGGCTTCCTGCGCTGGCTTCCCACAGCGGTGCACTGCGGTCTGTGAAATACACACTTGCGTCCTATAAGCGTTGGTGAATCTGATGATCTCTGCGGCAGAAACTAAGCCAGGACAGACATCGTAGGACAGACATCATGAACAGGGCAAGGTGTCATTTTGATGGACCTGACCATGTTTATTTGGGGGAGGAATGTGGAGGAGGCCTTTGGAACTTTGAGCTGGAAAAAATCCCACAAATGCCCAGGGCTCAGTGTCTGTTATCAGGAGCTTGGAAGATAAGAATGTTTGAGAGAAAGGCAGATGTTGGAAACCTGGAAACACTGATTCTGATATCAGGGAAGAATTAGCCCCAGCAACAGCTAGGGTGTGAAAGAGGAGGCAAGAGAGGCAAGGGGGAGCCGTCTTCCTTCTGCTGCTCCTGCTTTATCTGCCTGCTAGCAGAAGGTGTTACCTGTTGTTGGGGTGGGACTTCCTACATAGAAAGGCAATCAGCACAATCTCTAAGCTGAAGCTCCAGACTCAGTTGACTCTAACTCCTGCCAAGTTGACATTAAGACCAACCACCGCAGGTGTCTTTACATTTGTAATGCTTATCGTCAAATGTCAACTTGTGGGACTCTAGAATGGCCTGGGAGAGGAGCCATCTAAACAGTGTGTGGGCCCACTCCTGAGAGGGGATTCTGGACTGTTTAAGATGGAGAAAGCCAGGTGAGTACTTCATGTGTTGCTCTCCGCCTCCTGAGTACAGATACAATGTAACCAGCCAGCTTCTGCTCCAGCGGACAGGACTTCCCTCCTTCCTTCTCCATCAGGTTGCCCTATCAGGGTTTTAGGACCACAGCAATGACACAGTAACTAAGACACAACTGCTTTATCAGGATTTTAGGACCACAGCAATGATACAGTAACTAAGACACAACTGAACGGGGAACCTAGGCAGCCCTGACCAGATCCAGGCTGTCAATGCCAGCTACCCCGGGTGGACAGGCAGACTTACGTCCTATGGAAAGCTTGAACTGTTGACAGTCAGGCAAAAATGTGGACATGCGGGCTTTCATTGCCTCTGTAGGCCTGTAGGCAAGGAAGGCATTCTTCTGAGCCTCGGGAATCATTTCTAGAAAATGACTGAAGTACTCACTGGGTGGGGGAGGGGCTTGTAAATCTCAGGCAGCCGCATCTAGAATTAGGAGCAGTCTCAGTTGGGTGCCACTTGGGTGGCTACTTGCTTCTGTTTTCTGGCCACAAAATGAGCTGGTGGGAAGATGAAATAGTACAGGGCCAGGCCTGGTACACAGCAAGCCCTCTCCTCTACCTCTGTGACTGTCTCCTCGTGAATTCTGAACAGAGATGCTACATGTTACTTTAGGCTCATCCTGGGGACACCTCCCCCACCCCCAATCCTGTGTGCTGCTTCACACTGATGTCTCAATGATTGTCTTTCCTATAAATTAGATGTCCCTGGGATTTTGAAAAAAATGATACCTTTGAATCTCAATGTCTATTACAACGTCACAGGACACTTCATGTGACTTGGGCTTGTGTGTGTGTGTGTATGTGTGTGTGTTGGGATTGTATGCTGGACCTCTCTACACCCACAGCCTGCTTTTTAGTTTTTATTTTACTAACCTGCCAAGGCTTGCTTTGAACTTTTCATCTTCCAGATGAATCTCAGCCTCCCTAGTGGCTGGAATTACAGCCACCAGGGAGCCACCGGTGTCACCCGGGCTGGCCACAGAAAGTTTTAAAGAGTCATTTCCCAGAACATTTTCTGTTATATGTGAGTCTCCCAAAATGACAGGAAGGGAAAGAAGGGTCCCCTCTTCATGCACCTGCCCATTCCCCAGAGGGAAGACATCACTTAGTGGGATGTGGCTTCTTGAAGCATGACAGAGCCTTTTCTGCTCACGCTGATCTTAACTTGGGGTATTAATGTCTCAAACAGTCAATGTCCACCAAAGCTACCCTGAGACAGTGCTCTCTGCATTTCTTATGAGCCCAAGAATAGGAGAACATAAAAAGAGGATGAACAGGCCATAGATCGAGTGTAGTTTGTCAAGAAAAAGTAAGAGAGAATGCCTGAGCAGCAAAGGGGACCCCAAGGGAGAGACATGACTGTGCTGCCCGACCAGGGGCATTTTCAGGGCCTACGGCGTGGAACTGGACTGACACAAGGTCATCTTTATGGAGGTTTTTTTTGTTTTAATAAAAGAAGGCATTTGGGGGTTTGCTTACAGTTCTAGAGGAAGAGTCCATGGCTAGCATGACAAGGGACAGGCATGGTGGGGGACAGGCATGGAGGGGACCGGCATGGCAGGGACAGGCATGGCAGGGACAGGCATGGCAGGGACAGGCATGGTGGAGGACAGGCATGGCAGGGGACAGGCATGGCTTGCCATGGAACAGCAGCTGGAGGCTCGAATCCACAAGTAGCAGGCAGGAAAAGCTGATGGTCATTTTAAAGCTCATCGGGTGTTAGGATAGTGAGGAGTCCCCAGGTCCTGTGTATGCTCCAGCAGCCCAGAGAGAGAGTTATCCATCTATTATACAGGGTGAGAAGAGCCACACCCTCTGTGGCTAATTCCTGAGCCACTACAGGCCCCTCTCTTACTGCTGAGACTTCTGCTCAGATGAGGAGCAAGCTGGGAGACCCAGGATTCAGTTTCCTTTGTGTCTGTCTGTCCTCACCTTCCCAATCCTGCCCCACTACCAACCTCGAAGCATTACCATGTTACCTTCGCAGGTGTGCTCCATCAAGCCCGAGTCACCCGGCACAGACCTGTCCCGTACCAACTCGACTCAAAGTTCCTCATTTTAAAAAAATAACGGAGAGGAGGCTTCTTCCAGACAATTGTATGCAAATGTGCACGTGCCCAAAATAGCTTTCACAATTCTGAAGGGCATGCCGGAACATTCCATCACATTTGCTCAACCTCTAAATCAAAATTTTATGATGCCAATCCATTTGCTCAGTCACCAGTCTGGTGGTTTTTATGGGCTCTGTTTTTTCTGAAGGGACAGAGGGAGGTGAGATGGGCGCCATTAGCCTGTGTTTTGGAGGGTAAACACAGAGAGCCAAAATAAGAGGCGCAAACGCTTTAAAGGTAAGCACGCTCACTGGAAGCCATCGAATAGGAAAGAATAAAGAACGGACAGTCTTCATCAATGTCAACCATGTCCAGATGGCTGACTCCAGGGATGGGCTTGCCGGTTTTGTAGTTATAGTTCAGCAAGGAGGTATTCGTGGGGGTGTGGATGACAGAAAGTCCTGAGAGACAGGAAGAAGCCCTGGCATGTTCTTCTCTCCCCAGAATTGATGAAAAGATGCTATGGAGGTTCCTGTGATGAAAATAAACGGTGCCCAGTCACTGGGGTGTTAACTTGGAACATCTCCCATGATGCCCTTCGAGGAAGATAAAAGGTCAGGAGAGCTGTACCGGGCCCAACCCCCCAGCACAACCCTCTAAGCTTGGCCATTGGAGAGAACTATGGGAAGATTTAATGGGGGTCAGGGCAACTGGGACCCAAGGACAGATCTGAATGAAGAGTTGAGAAGACAATGGGGCAGCCATGCTACAGCATTTGGAGTCTGAGCCCTGACACTCTCCCCTGTATCCTAATAACTGTTCTTTTCCACTACCTTGGTGGTCTGCTATATATATGCCTACACAAGCTCTCAATTCTCAAGCCCTCTGATGAAGCATCATGGCCAGACATATGTTAGCTTAGGTGATTCCCATCCGTGACTTCACGAACTGAGGACACCTGGATCTTGTCACCACAGATGCTCACTGCTGGGTGTGTTCGGCTATGATGCTTCATCATAGGGGTTGAGAATTGAGGGCTTGTGCAGGTCTATATATTTTTTTGCAGTCCACTTTAATAAAGGTTCAACCTCCCCTCTAGCCCACCTCCCACCAGAGGTAGTGGAAAAGAAAGATTATTAGGCTACGGGGGAAGTGGACCTGTTTAGAAATAGTTCTTTGAGGTGATTCCAATCTTTGTTCTTCTCAGTCCAGACCACTAGCAAACACCAAACATGAATCAGCAGCAGCAGTCCAGTCCGCTCGGCAGACACCACACACGAATCAGCAAGGGCATTCGATCCAGAACAATCTACAAGGCTCGCCAACCATCCAAATCTGTGGAAACAGCAAGAAACAACAGGAACCTCATGAGAAGTTCTCTGGTGAGTTTCTCTCTATGACATCACCACAAGTGAAGCTCAGCAACGTGACGTAAGGCAAACAATACACGAGTATCGTCAGTGAAGACCGCGAGGCCGAGCAAGGCAAATGATACATGTGTGTTGTCAGCGAAGACAGTGAGACCAAGCAAGGCAAACAATATACCAGCTCCCACTGTCTGTGGGTCATATTTATATTCCTTCTAAACATCATGAGTCCTTTCACGTATCTGCTTTAGCAAAACATCCTTTCACCTATGTGCCCCAGCAAAACAATATTTGACATAACTGACTTTGCAAAGAAACCGTAAGTTTCTACTTCAGGTGTGGCTTGCCTGGTTGAGGGTTTTTTTTTTGTTGTTTGATTTGTAATACTGAGGATTAAACCCAGGGCCTCATGGATGCTGGGAAAGATTGTATCACTGAACTATGCCCCAAGCCCTTGATTTAAAACCAATTTTGGTAAGGCTTGTGAGCTATTATATCTTTGGGACTCAACTTTGAAGCCTGTTCTAATTTGATGTCTGTTGTTGTGGTAAAACACTGTGACCAAAAGCAATTCAGGGGAGAAGTGGGTTTGCTTGGCTTATATTTTCAGATCACAATCCATCACTGAGGCAAGTCAGGGCAGAAATTCAAACAAGACTGAAGCAGAAACCATGGAGAAATGAGACTTGTTGGCTTACAGGCTCCTTATCTAGTCTAGGCCCACATACCTAGGGAATGATACCACCCACAGTAGGCTGGACCCTTTCATATCAATAAACAATCAAGACAACCCCTCACAGACATCCCTACAGGCTAATCTGAGCTGGGCAATCTCTCCATAGAGGTTTTCCCTCTCAGATGCCTCTAAGCTGTGTCTAGGTTACAGTTAAGTCTAACCAGTATAAAACCAGAGTTCTTCTTTTGAGCTCCTAATTCTGTCTAAATGAAGACTAGCCTGAGAACAGCATTCCCCAAATAGCTCATTTATAAACTCCCACCTATAGGAAGCAAACCTTTTGCCACCAAAGTATTAACTATCAAGACAGCGCAAAGGCTGTGTTTTCCTTGAGTGTACACTTAGTTTCAATTTTAATTCTCTTGCTCTTGTTGACTTTGCCTTAAGATTACTTAAATACTGTATTAGCTACTTGTTGCTGTTACAAAGTAACTGATAAAAAAAGTAACTAGGGGAAGGAAGGGGACTTTATGTTTGTTTTTCTGTGTCTTTTGCCTGTTGTATGTTTGTACATCCTGTGCATGTAGTATCCACGGAGGCCAGAAAACAATGTTGGATCCCCAGGAGCTGGAGTTATAGGCTGATGCCAGCCACCATGAGGGTGTTGGGAGTTGAACCTGGGATTTCTGCAGTAGTAGCAACTGTTCTCTTAACTGTTGAGTCAGCCTCTCCACCCAGAAGAGGGTGTTTTGGCTCATGGTTTGGGGAGACACCATCCATCATGCTGGGGAAGCCATGCCTAGTGCCATCACATTAGAGATGACCACTGTCTTTGCCTGGCTGCCTCGCTTTCCTCTTCTCACACAGGATGCTGGTATCTACATCCAGGAAAGTTTTTTTTTTTCTCCTCATTTAAACTTCCAGGCATCATCTTCATGGACACACAAGAGGTATGTTTCCATAATGACTCTAAATCTAGTCCTCCTGACAAAGTAGACTAACCATCAAATCTGTAGTGACTTTAAACCACCACACACACACACACACACACACACACACACACACACACACACTAGTGTGGTGTGGCTTATCCATGATCTCCATGGAGACTCTCAGAGAAAGAGGGATCTCTGCTCTCCGTGCTCATCAAGCTGGTGACAGAGGCCCAGGGTAAATACCTTTATGTTGACAAAAGTGAGCAGTGGAGACGGGCTGAAAAATCCAAGAGTGTGGCTATTTATAAAAGGTGATAATGATCACTTTCATTGTTACTGACAGCTGTCCAGTTCCTACTGGTTCTGGCTCCTATGCACAGTCAAGCACCACACATTCTCTACCCTAGGCAGATCCCATGGCTACAGCAGGCAGCATCTCAGTCCTCAGATTAGGGCAGGGCAGCCAGGGACCACCATGGATCCAGATCCCTATGCCTGAGCAAAAATACCGACCAGGTGAGTTCTGCCAATGGAGCCCTGAGCTAGACACCATCCCAAGAGCAGAAGTAAGTGGCAGGATGCAGTTTAAGAGGTGGTTTGCTTGTTTGGTGACTAGAAGCTGGCATCTGGGCAAGGATTTAGGAAGGGAGCAGTGGTCTTGCTGCTATGGCTCACAGACACTGCCCTTGAGAAGGCACTGACTCTGGGAACCACTGGCCCCTTTGCTCAATGCCAAAGCCATGCCAGGAGCAGATTCATCAGGATTTCACACCGAGCCCAGGTGTGACCCCTGGTGGTGGTGCCTCTGACATCAGATGAGCAGACAAGGGTCTGGGGTTCAACAGCTCTTTCTGGATGAGACACCCAACCTCTCCTTTTCAAGGGGATCCAAGGGAGGGTCTTGGAATTCCACATAGAATATCAACATGGTTACTGTGCACTGGGTCAGGCATCCTTCTGAAGCATGTGGGGTTTCAGAAAAGACTTAGAGAGACAAAGACAGAGAGGGGAGAAACGGCTCGGGGAAATGATACAGGGAAGGGGGAATGGGGGAAAAGCAAAAAATAAAAAGACAGAAGGAGAGAACAAGGAGAGACAGAGACTGACAGAGATGGAGATACAGAAATGGGGAACCATGGAGACAAGGAGGGAAACACATCGAGACAGACAGACAGAGAGAGTCTGGTGGAAAGACAGCCAGAGAGCAGGGAGAAAAGTGCTGGGTTGGAATGTGCCCCATTTATAGAAAGGCTCTAGAACAGAGCCTTGCCCGACATTGAGGAGAGATTGCTGTGTAGGAGTCCCGGTATTAATATTGATCTTTGCCTCTCCCCGTGGGTAAGCAACTGCTTGGACACAGTGCTGTCTGATTACTTTAATATAAAAACACGCAGAAAGAAAATCGCCCTTTTTTCCCCCATCTCTATTGCGTGGCTGTGAAGGGCCCAGGCAGGTCAGAGGCTCACTCAAACAATTTCGTTTTTCCTAAAAACAGACCAAGAGCCCAGCTAGCACCTCAATCCTCTCCAAAGGCTCTATGGTCACCAGACCTCAGTTTCCCTAGGAGATGAGGCTAACGGCTAGGGCTCTAGCTGAAAGCATCCACTGATAGTGCAGAGCTCCGGATCCCAGGGATGATAGGGTTACTGTATTCTGCTTTGTGCGTGTCCACTAAGGGATCAAGAACACTCAGATATCCTCTGGGAGAGGTGTGGCTTCTCCTGAAATCTTTAGTTAATCTGGAAACACACGCAGGATCGGATCAACTTGGGTCCCCCTGCAGCCCCTCTCACCTGCGCCCACTGCAGCCCCTCCCACCTGCGCCCCCTGCAGCCTCTCTCACCTGTGCCCC
>NW_021620991.1:2372753-2402085 GCF_004785775.1 Grammomys surdaster | reverse complement strand
CTCCCACCTGTGCCCCCTGCAGCCCCTCCCACCTGCGCCCCCTGCAGTCTCTCTCACTGGGGCTTGGCAGCTATGGAGACCCGGCAGCCACACTAGAGAGCAGCAGAAAGCCAGCTGCTCCTCCTAGTAAGGGGCTGGCACCGACGAAGACGGAGGCATTGTCTTCCTGTGATATTCATTTATTTAACGTACGGGATTGAGAATGAGCGCAGTGTTGGCAGCGCCCGACTCACTGATGGTAGTGATTAATGTTAAGGGGTTTAGTGATTAAAGCTCATTTTCACTCTGGTATGGGAAAGACAGCACGTCATCTGACTCCGTGACAGGCTGTTCCCAGGCATGAGGCTGTGGCCGGGGACCACTCAGGGCTCCCCTGATCTAATTGTTTCCGGAGAAGTTTTGTTTGAATTGACTGCCTCTGGTAGTCTCAGGGACAAAGACTGGGTCATCTCAGTGCCCAAAATTCTCTTCTTCTCCACAGAAACTCAGAGACAAAACTTCCCTCCACACCTCTTCCAGGCAAGCAGTCACGGCTAGCGCACGAGCGCCGCACGGCCCGCCATGCTCAGGGCACAAGGCCCTCTCGCTACTTCAGGTCTCCTTCAGTCAATGGTAGATTGTAGAGTTGAACGGACACCAGAAGAGACGTGTTTACTGTGAAGCTGGGTTCTAGGAAAGTGCCTGTCATCGTACTCTATGGTTTCCTTGGGACAGAAAGGACAGGCGGATCTCAAAGTGGCATTTTCTGGGCACACATAATCTAGGAGGCCTGTGAGGACTGCTGTTTTGATGGGGCATATGGCTAGTCTTGCTGATTTCTGGAGCCTGGTACATGCCTGCCTGGACTTCAACAGGTCTGAAGTGGAGAGGCCGGAATGTGCAGGTCCCTTGGGTCCCAGCCATTTCCCAGAGTCAGATGTCTTGGTGTACAACATAGGAAATCCTGAAGGGGCTTTAGACTCAGGAGAAGGAAGCCAGCCTGGGAGGGAGAAGAGAAAGGAAGAGGAAGCTCACATGGCTGAGAACAGGCTGGGACAGACAGAGAGCAGCCAGGAGGCTGTGAGACCCTCCTGAAGAGAAGCTCCTGTGGTGGGAACAGCTTTTAGATAATTCTCCAGGCGCCACACCAGGACAGGAAGGCAGGAGCTGGAGGATGCCAGGGAAGATACATTATAAAGCAGGGCCCGAGGACCCAGGCAGGAAGGCTGGAGGGACAGAGGCACTTGCCCAGCACAGCCCTCTCTAAACCATGGACTGGGGGCCCAGGTGTATGCCCCTCCTCATCCTCGTTCTCCAGTCAGGTAAAGGGTGGAGGTGCAGTGTCTGGGCTGAGCCTGAAGGGCTAGTTCAGAGGAGTGGCAGTGTGTCTCTCCCTGAGGTTGAATACTGTGACCCGCTATGTCCTAGAAATAAATACTCAACCAGCTGCTGGGCTCTAAGCCCTAAAGAGGCCATGGAACAGGATCATAACCTCTGCATCAGTAACACAAGATGATATGCCTCTGGTGATGGAAGAGGGGCCAGGAGGCATAGGAGACATGAGATCTGCCCAGTGTTCAGGAGGAGGCCAGGGGGAGAGTGGAGGTTGGTCCATCATGTCAGAGAAGAGGTGTATGAGACATGAGATCTGCCCAGTGTTCAGGAGGAGGCCAGGGGAACTGAGTAGAGGTTGGTCCACCCACAATCAGAGAACTTGAAAAGTGAACAGGAAGTGGACCTGGTTTTAAAACCCCAAAGCTGTCTCAGTGACTCATTTCCTCTAGCAAGGCTCCACTCCCCAAAGGTCCCACAAGCTTTCCAGACAATGCCACAGGCTAGGGACTGACGCTCAAACCCATGAGACTGTGGGTGACATTTCACATCCAAACTGTCACAGAGCATGTTTACACAATCTTGGGGGTCTGAACCAGTGTGGGCCAATCTTTACTTAGAGGCTCCGCCTCTCAACACAGATGCCTCGGGGGGTCCACATCCAACACATGAACTTGGGGGGCACAATCAGGGCACAGCCTTCCCTACACTTTCACCCAAGTCTCCCTCATGTTGAAGAACCCCAATGGTGCTTCTTAGCAGCCCACCTAGTGGCTGGTCTCATTAGCTGAGATGCGCTCTGCAGGGCCCACTGCTGCTCTCATTAGCTGAGATGCACTCTGCAGGGCCCACTGTGAACGTAACACTTTGGCGCCCATCTCTTTGTGAGAAGCGAGAACTCAGGCCCAGGACAGGATCTGCCAAGGAGCCCTGAGTGGCAGTATCCCCAGAAGTAGTATGATTACGACATCAATATGGCTACTACCATTTAGTTAAATTAAATCTACTCTTCAACTACGTTTGAAAGGAATCGATGCACGGTGTACCTCTCCCGCTGTCCCATCTCATTCCTTTCTATTTGGGCTCATTTTAATGGTTCCGTATAATCGGAAAGGAAATCGAAAATGAAAGCTGCCAGGATTAATTTGTCATGGATCAATTTCTTTGTATTTGGGAAGCTCACTAATGCTTCAGAGTCCGTCCACCTTTTCACTCCGGGGTTGTCATAATGGACTCCAGTCGATAAAGCTTTTGATGGTGAAACGCACCCCCTGTGACCCCTGCCTGGTCCTCCTGTCATCCTGTCTGCGCTGAAGACAGTAAATGGTTGTGATAAGTCACTTCATGCTCTAACACGTGTTCTTTAATCTGAGATGTGTTTGTACCCCTGGAATTCCTGCTGTGGAATGAAAGTCACTCACTGCTATTGATCCGTCAACAACAAACCTTCTCCTACAACGGCTGCTCGGGAGCAGAGGTACTGAAATGATTCCAAGTCTTGTTTGTGCCTTCATGGCAGCCAAAGGGCCCTACCAGGTCCCAGGGTGGGGCATGTACTGATGTATCCGGCAGGAGTGTAGAACACTGGGAGGTTCTGACATGTTGGAGGGAGGAGATTCACCCACTTGTGGTTTTCTTGAGTCCTGGAACCTCTCAGTGGTCATATGATAGACGGCTGGTGGCTGGGTATGGTGAGTTCTAGGATGTGAAACAGGCTGTGAGGTTCTGTAGCTCAAGTTCAAGTCCAGACAACTAAAAGGAATCTTGTCCCTGATCCCAGTACTCCACAGGGTAAGAATCCCATTCCTGGGTCTCTGGTGAGCAGCCAGTGAATGGTCCAATAGCCAAGGTTGAAGGTAGGTAAGTTTGCCCACAGGGCATAATTTTACCCTGTGGATATTTGCTCAGAGACACCCAATGTCTTGGGATAACAGATATCTTTGCCTGTGTGTAGATGAAGCACTCGACACTCTGCGTTTGTCATTGCTAAGCCTTTGACCCAATTCTCCTGCCTCTTTGAAAACCCCAAATGGATCAGGACTTCTGCCCTGTGTGCCTTCCACTGTGGTCCAGGTTACATGGTAACCTAGGAGATCTGAATTAGGGCGCACCATCAGCTCTCGTCACTCATTACAGTAAATGGCATTGAGGTCTAGGGAGATGGTATAACTGGTAAAATGCTTGCTGCACAAATATGCGGACCTGGAATTAAGTCCCCAGAATCCAGGTAAAATGGCAGGTGTGATCGTGTACGTCCATGATTCAGAAAGGTCTTCGACTGATCAGTCTACACAGTCTGGAAGCTCCAGGTTCAGTGAAAGATTTCATCTCAAAAAAATAAGGTGAGAAGAGATCAAGGAAGACACTTGACATTTCACCTGTACACATGTTCACACACATACACATACAAGCATATGAACATGTTACACGCAAACATTCACTTTTTGTTTAATAAGAAGAGAACACAGATGCTCACACATACACGTACATGCTCACACATACATACGTGCTAACATGAAAATGAACATGTACTCACAAACATTCACACCTTTTATTTAATAAGAGTAACACACATATATGCTCATACACAGATGAAAATGAACATATACATGCAAACATTCACACTTTTTATTTAATAAAGAAGAATAACACACATGTTCACACATATACATACTCACACACATGTATATGAACATGTACACACAAACATTCATTTAATTAAGCATTCATTTAATAAGAGTAACACACATACTCACACACATATATGCTCATACACACATGAAAATGATCACATACATACATTCACACTTTTTATTTAATAAGACGAGTAACAAACATGCTAACACAGACATGTTCATACACATACATGCTCATGCACATGTATATGAACATGTACACACAAACATTCATGCTTTTTATTTAATAAGAATAATACATATGCTCACACACATATATGTTTTCACACACATGCATATGAACATGTGCACACAAACATTCACATTTTTTATTTAATAAGAGTAACTCATATGTTCATATACACATGCATATGAACATGTACATACAAACATTCACACTTTTTATTTAGTAAGAAGAGTAACGCACATGCTCACACACACATGCATATGAACATGTACATATAAACATTCACACTTTTTATTTAATAAGAAGAGGAACAGAAGAGCAAGGGCTATATCGTATGGCACAAGTGTCTGTGCCTTGCTCCCTTGTCAGTAGAGTGGCCTTGTCCCCTGGACATGTTCATCTGCAGAGCTGAGCAAGGATGGATATTATCATCAGGAGTCTGCTGAGAGTTTTAGCAACAAATCCCCACATCTGAAGAGAGCAATGTTGCCACCGTCTCGATAGAGCCATAGTGAGATGTAAATAAGCTGGTCCAAGCAATGCTTGAGTCCCACACCCAGTCTGTGTGTTCTGGGCTCATGTCAGTTGCTGTCACCACCATCACCACCACTACTACCACCCTGTAGACACCACCTCCACTGTCCAAAGACCCCAAATGTCTCCAGGCTAACTCAGCAACACGAATGTCTTTGGGCTCAGCCTCATTCTCTTTGAGTTAAGCAGGAGCTTGTTCCAGACTTGAAACACCCTGGCAAAGGGGAGCTTCCCTGTCATGGCCAGCCATGATGGCCAGTGTCACCAGTGTGATGGGAACTTGGACTGTCTAGGGGTCAGGACTCCGCATGCATGTATGAGGGGCCAGTTAGATTAGGTCCGTGTCCTGATTTGCTTTCTCTCGCTGCAATGAACATGATGATCAACAGCAATCCGGGAAGGAAAGGGTTCATTTCAACTAACAGCTCACAGGGCATCACTGAGGGAAGAAGCCAGAGCAGGAACCTGGAGGCAGGAACAGGGCAATGGCTCTGAAGGAACACTGCTCGGTGGCTTGCTCCCAGTGGCTTGTTTAGCCATGTTCTTAGACATACTAGGGTAATCTTCATAATAGCGGAACAGCCCACAGTGGGCTGTGCTTTTCCCCACCGATTAATAATAATAATAAATTGTAGGCATCAGAAACCAGCTTTATGATCACTTCAGAAACTGGCAATGATGTCACCCCTAGGCGGCAAGGGTTGCCATGGCAACCGCAACATTCCCAGCTTGCACCTCACCATGCTTCACCTGTGCGATGCCTCACCTGTGTACGGTGGTGCACGTGATTACATCATGGCCCAAATAAAAGGGAAAGGCTTCGCCCCTTCTTTTTCTCCTCCTCCTTCTCCTCTTCCTCCTCCTCCTTCTCCTCACCCTCTTCTTCTTCGCCCCCTTCGTCTTCTTCTCTTCCCACTTACCTCCAATAAACCTCTTCTCGTGGAGCTGTGCTGGCCTGGTGTGATCTGTCCGGATACGAGCTGCCTTCTAACACAACAATAATAGTGCCCCAAAGTCTTGCCATATGCCGATCTGATTTTCTCAGCTGGGATTTCCAGACGGTTCTAGGTTGTGTCAAGGCAAGCAAAATCTGAGAACAGTTAACCTCCAGGCATGCCCAGGAGATATCATCTCAACTAGTTTAATTAAAACTGAAAAGGCCACCCTAAAGGATGGTGGCAGTACCACTTTTCTGGGCTTGGTTCCTGGGCTGAATAGAAAGGAGGTAACCAGAAGATCGTCTGCCTTCCTCTCCCTGCTTCTCGATGGAGGCTCCTCCCTCTGTTCTTTCATTGAATCGCAACCTCAAACTGTGAGCCAAGCAAGCTCTTTGTCCTCTAGGCTGCTTTTTCAGGGTGTTTTTTAACACAGCAAACAAAAAGGAACTAAGACACCAAATAAAACCTGGCCCAGGGACTGGAACATCCCACAGAGAGAGATGTGTGTACTCCAGTTAGCTTAGCGCCTAGCTCACTGATGGTAAAGTCAGATCTTGGGCCCTCACCCTCCACATTGTGGCTTTTTCTAACCAAGCAAGGGTGCTAGGATTTCTTTTATTTTCAATTTCAAAAGCGATTTTGCATGAAGGGTCAGAGCCAATCCGCTTCCCTCTGCTTCCTGCTGTGTGGAGCTTCGGGCCCCAGCTGAGAGTTCCGGCCCCGCCCTGTTCAAAATGAAACCAGGGCTCTTTTTAAAGCTCTGTTGATACATTCCCCTCCTCCTGACACTCAGGACTTTTCTATGGGCTCCTCTTGAAAAATAATCAGAAAAAAAATTAAAATTAAAAAGGACTTTGGCAAATTAAAACCCCGGCTTTAACACATATTGTAAATGTGTTCCGTACTTTCCCAGCAGATGGCCCTGGGTGTCATGCTCAATAGAGAAAGGGCTTCTTGGGGCTTTCTGTACCGAGGGACTAACGTTTGTAAATATTGTCTGCATGCTTGAAGAGCAAGCACCCAAGTCCCCATTTGCAGCTTACAGGCTCCCATCATACCTGGCAGCGAGGTTGTTGAATTCTCCTGCATCCTAAGGAAGAAACTACTTGCTTTCTCCGTTATTGAGAGATGGAACGCAAAACCTCCCAGCGGGATGGGGGGGGGGGTCATCCGTCTCTCCCATAACTCTATCAGACAATGCTTTACATATTTTGAGACAATTCTATTAGGCGAATACAGATTGGAATTGTGTCTTCCTTGGAAATTGACCCATAAATCATACCACACCGACGTTCCCTGCTAATGACTCCTCTTTTTTTGTTTTGCGGCCTATTTTTGCCTGATATTAGCACACCGATCCTGCAATAAGCGGTTAATTACATAGCCTACTTTTTCCCATTCCTTTATGTCTAGATGTGTCTATCCTTCTTCCAAATACAGCTGGATTCCTTGTGCAATAGGAGGTTGCACAGTTGTTTTCTTTTCTCTTTCTTCCTTTCTTCCTTTCTTCCTTTCTTCCTTTCTTCCTTTCTTTCTTTCTTTCTTTCTTTCTTTCTTTCTTTCTTTCTTTCTTTCTTTCTTTCTTTGCAGGTATTGCCAGGTTAAATTAATTTACACTTATTGTGCTCGTGGGTGTTCTGTGTTTCTCTCTGTTAGTATTCTGTCTAAACACCCTCTCCACAGTTACCTGGTAGTGGCCAGGTATGCTCCTCCCCACAGTTACCTAGCGATAGCTGGGTAGTTCTGCCCACTATAAAAGGGGCTGCTTGGCCCCTCCTCTCTCTCTTGCTCCCTTTCTACCTCACCTGCAGGTTCCCTCTGTCCCCTTGCCCCTCCCACTTCCCTTCCCCCTCTCTCCATGTGGTCATGGCCGGCCTCCACTTCTCTCTTCTCTCTGCCATTCTTCCCGTTTCTCTCCCCACCTTTGCCCTCCGACCTAAATAATCCCCCCTTCATGGAACCATTTGGTCTGGCGTTACCTGTCTAAACTAAGAAAGAAAATCTAACAATGGTGCTGAAACCCGGAACGAAGACTTCGGGGACCTCGAGACCCATGCAGCCACCGGCTCTGGCTGCTGTGACCATGCAGGACAGACACAACGCCACCACCGCCACTGCTACACCACATGGACTTCATCTGCTGCTACCCGCCATCACTGAGAGTGAATTAACATCTGCTACTACAACCCCCATCCCAGCCACTGCTGCGAGGCTCGCCAAACTTCCACCACGTGAGCTGAGCCAACGCTGCCTCCTGTGTGGTACTCTGCCACATGGGCTGGGTAGCAGGACAGGCACGTAGACCCCCAGTTCTACATTTCCTGATGTCAGACTGCACAAACTCGCAGACACTGGCATATTAATCGGTAAGGAGTTTCCGTTTGGCGCGAGGGACCCTGAACGACCGGTTAGCACCTGGCCAGCACTTCCTGGATTAAGGGGTTGGCTTTTCATGGCCCCAGCACACATGACTGGCCTCTAACCGATCTGCGACTTAGGACATTGGCCTGTTGGGTGGTTTTTCCCCTTGAAAGTAGCTCCCAGCTTCCCCCCAAGCTCTCAAAGCTGCCTGAAATCCTGGTATCAGGTGGGCTACTTTCTGGCGGGCTCCAGGAGCCCCGCCAAGGCCCCCAGATATTTTTGTGATGACCTGATTATCTGGCCTGAACCTGATTTTCGTTGCCAGTTTTTTCTTTTGGGTCGCCAAATGATAACTTGGTATTAGCCAAGATCACCCAATGGGCACATCGTCTTCGTCTGTACCCACAGACACAAACTGCCAGTAGTCTGATAACTGGAAAGAAATCCTCTAGGTTCGTATACCCCTTTCCATGTGTTCTGCCTGCTCACCACCTAAGGCTCTCTTACCCATGAAACCTGCTCAACCCCACACCTCTTTCCAATCTTTCTTTTTAAATTAAGCCAAAATGGGGGAATTGCTGAGACTCTAGCAGACATCTGCAGGTTCTATGCTCACTAGCCTAGCCTAGAACTGGTAAGCTTCCCCATCCCCGACTGGCCAGAATAACCTTATCCGCACTGGGACTTGGCAGCCTGAATGTGCTTGGTTCACCACAGCTGTTGTGAGTTCACAACAATTGTGTCATTTCCAGAGACAGCATGTTACAGCTCTCCTCAGCTCTCCTCCTCATCCTCTAGCTTTTTCTGCCCTCCGTAATTCTATAAGGTGTATTATGGGTTGTCTATTGAAGTCAGCTTTCCAGCTTACCACTTTTTTTCAGTTAGATCCAATTTGCTTTTTATTTTTTTCCTTTTGGTTTCTTTCTTTCTTTCTTCTTCTTCTTCTTCTTCTTCTTCTTCTTCTTCTTCTTCTTCTTCTTCTTCTATTATTATTATTATTATTATTATTTCCTTGAGAATTTTATACAATGTGTTTTGATTATATTTTCCTTCTCCCCAGACTCCTCCCAGATCTACTCCTTCCCTACTCAACCAATTCTGTGTCCTCTGTTTTAAAAACCCATCAAGTGCAGTTGGTGCTGCCTGTATGTTCTTGGAAGTGTAACCTTCCACAGAAGTGTGGCAAAAGCACCCAGGGCTTCATGTTTACAGAAAAAACAACTTCCCCCCTTCCAACAGCTATCAATTGCCAATATCTGTTCAGCTTGGAGGTGAGACCTCTCCATGCTGGGATTTGGTCTTGCTTGAGCTTGCCCAGGTCTTATTGACTTTTCTTTAAGGAATGTAAATTCATATACACAAAAAATGGCTTTATTGTGTCCCGGAAGATGCAACATTGTTTCTTTGTAGTTATTATCCACCTGGACTTTCAGAATGATCCCAGAGCCTTGGGAAGGTAGGTTGTGTCTTCCTTGGAAGATACACTGTTTAAGGCTAGGCATTCAGCAGTCTCTTAGCCTCTGTACTTTGACCAGTTGCTGGTCTACTTCGAAAAAACAAACAAAGAACCAAAACAAGCAAACAAACAACCATTCTGAGGCAGGTTTGATAGATGTATTAACCTATGAGTATAAGGTAAGAATGTATAAGCCAGCTTACTACTATGTAATTTCAGTAGAGGAGGAGGATTTTACCCCAAGGTCTACATCAAGTCTACTTACAGGTTCTTGGTGGTACCAGGTAGGAGTTTCATCTTGTGGATCAGGATTTGAATCCAACCAAAAGGTGGCTCGCTATTCCCACAGCAGCAAGCCATCATTACACCAGTGGGTGTATCTTGCCAGGCCAGTTATTTTGGCATGTAGGATTCACAGCTAGAGACAATTGGTAATTACCTTCCTTCCCTAGTACCATGCACGGCACCTCCCTTTCTGCCTTTTAGCATGCGCCTGGGCTTTTTATTACAGTTAACACACTTCTCAGCTCAGACCATTCTGTTTGGCTCTTTGCTAGAGTCTATCTGTTGTTTTGTGCTTTTCCTGAAGTTCTGTTTTCTACTTCATAAGTGTTCCTCGCTGGGGTTTTCTGTTTTCACTATGATCAGTCCTCTGTTCAGTCTCTTGGGAGAGGAAGTCAGAAACTGTTGTTCCTTCTGACTCTGGCTCTTGGCAGCTCATTCTGGCCAAGATTGTGAATTCCTAGGGTATAGGGGAGTGGTCTTTGCTGTAGCTGCTCACACGGGGAATATTGTTCTTCAAATGGGGGTGTCCAAGCATTTCTGCTGTGACACTGGGGAAGGGACCTCTCCACAGTACTCTAGACCCCCCTGCATCCCCGGCTGTAGCTTCTAGTAGCAGGGTTAAGTTTCCTCCTCTCCAGTGAGATGCTACACCTCAAGGAAGTTTTGCCAACTTCTGTTGTTCAAAGCTGGGTGGGGGGAGGGGCCTGACTAGTATTTTATGTTCTCTTTTTAAGGCTGCTTAAAGTTTCCCACCCAAGGCCAGCGAAGCAATCAAAAATTATGTTTTATGCAGGAAGCAATTGTTCCATAGCAGGAAGCCTCCCTGGGGGATCCCTCCTCTC
This sequence comes from Grammomys surdaster, assembly GCF_004785775.1. NCBI lineage: Eukaryota > Metazoa > Chordata > Mammalia > Rodentia > Muridae > Grammomys > Grammomys surdaster. The sequence continues at coordinate 2,391,496 of NW_021620991.1, read as the reverse complement.
TTGGTTGTCATCATTCTCGACTGAGCATTCAAGAAATATGCAATCACAGGCACCATGCCAGTGGTAGAGACGGTGAACACCACCTCCGTGACTCCGGAAGCTGTGTGCTGCTACTCTCTGCTCATGGCTTCTTTCTCAACACCTATTAAACAACCCCACAGCCATCTGAAAGGTATCCTGGGAGCCCACATGCACTGGAATGTGAACAGCCAAAGGAGAGAGAGAGTTCTTGACTTAGCTGATGATGTCCCCTCATTTTAGGAATGGTACAACAAAGGTTTTCTTTAGACCCCTTTACCGACTGCATGATAGCTCAGTTGACTCCCCAAGACCTTGGACGAAGTAAACCAAAGTACCTTGGTAGTGCTGGAGAGAGCTGGGTGAGCAGAGCGTTATCCAATCTCTTCCTGACTCGCAGCATATGTCCCTGAGCTTGTCCATAAGCTGAGCCAACCCACTTGGGGGGTGGGGGAGACAGAGAGAGAGAGAAAGAGAGCGAGAGAGAGAGACAGAGGCAGAGAGACAGAGAGAGAGGAGAGAGAAACACAGAGAGAAACATACAGAGAGAAATACACACACACACACACACAGAAAGAGAGACAGAGACAGAGAGACAGAGAAACAGAGAGAGAAACACAGAGAGAAACATACAGAGAGAAACACAGAGAGAGAGAGAGAGACAGAGAGACAGAGAGACAGAGACAGATGGAGAGAGAGAGAGGAGAGAGAAACACAGAGAGAAACAGAGAGAAACAGAGACAGAGAAACACAGACAGAGAGAGAGAGAGAGAGAGAGAGAGAGGAGAGAGGGAGGGAGGGAGGGAGGGAGGGAGGGAGGGAGGGAGAGAGAGAGATATTGAGAGAGGATGTTCTGTGTGAGACAGACTGAGCCTGTCTCCCAGGGCATTTCTTCTGGCTCCTGTTTTGAGGTCCCTACTTGGGATGAGAAGCACCCATGCCTTTGTGAGCATCAGAATCACCAGTGGATGTGTCCGGGCACAAATCACCACCTTAACCCACCCAGGGTCTCCCAGTCAATACATCAGTAGAAGATCCGAAAAAATCCCCCACCCAAATCCCCCATGTTCCTGGGAGCTTCTGGCCAGAGCCCATGCCGAAGGAATTCTTAAGGCAAGCAAGTGTAGAAATTGCTTACAACCCGGGAGCCCCCTAGTTTGAGGTACACACATTTCTTTCCAGACAAAGCAGGATACGGACCCCACTCTAGAAGCCTCTTTTCTTACTACTTCACCATCAAACACACACTGGAACTAGAAGCAATGAGCCCATCCAACCAGAACGGTTTTGGAGTACATGAGCCTAAGGCCACTCAGAGTGACTCTTTAGAGACAACCTCTATTTGCCATTCATGACAATCTGTACTCACTGTCCACTTGACACAATCTAGAATTACCTGGGAAGGGGATCTCAATGACTGTATCAGGTTGTCCTGTGGGCAGTTGTCTAGGTCATGTTACTTGATGTAGGGAGACACAGCCCACTGAGGGAGGCACCATTCCCTTGGCTCTGGTGTAGGGAGACACAGCCCACTGAGGGAGGCACCATTCTCTTGGCTCTGGACTGTACAATAGTGGGGAAATTAAACTGAATATAAATTATGCATGTATTTGTGTGTTCTCTCTCTCTCTCTCTCTCTCTCTCTCTCTCTCTCTCTCTCTCCTTTCTTTCTCCCTCTGCCTGCTCTTAACAGTGACTGTGGACAGCTGTTTCAGGTTCTTGCCTTGACTCCTTCATGATAATTGGATAATTGACCATGATCTGGAACTGTACTGTAAGATAACCCATTCCCCCCTTAACTTGCTTTTTGTCCTGGTACCATATCACAGAAGCAATGCTAGGATGCCATATTATTCCTATGCACAAATGGCATTCATATGATTAAAATCATGGACTATGTAACCCACATCCTCACAGGAGCCCCAAGTTCTCAGATACTGATTAAGAGTTTATCAGAGCAGAACACCACTAAACCTATGCTTCTAGAAACCAACATCTCTTCTTCCAAGACCTATTAGTGGACATCTCAGAAATCACTCAGGGCTCTCAAGTCCCCTCACCCATGCCTGTTGGTCCCAGTGGTGTGTGTGCCTTGTGCTTTTGCTTCTGAATAAAACCCTTTGCTACGTGTGTACACAACTCCAATTCTTTGAAGGAAACCCCCAAAACTTGATGCAGCAACAGCCAGGTATACCCTTATCTTGCCCAGCTCTTCCCCCATTTGAAGGGATCCCCCAATAGAGGAACCTGAGGGTTGTGTCATCACGGAGGAGGAGACCTTGTGCCTGCTGTATCTGCCCTGTACTCTGGCATGAGGGCACAGACCCTTCCCCATGTAGAGCTCCAGCCGAGCACATCCACACCCCTAGCAGACCTTGGCCAGGCTGTGCTAGTGTTCTCCGTCAGCCTGGGACTTACGGAAAAGGCACTTAGAGGGGAGTGCCAGCAGGCGAGGCAGAGGCGGGCGTGATGGGTACAAATTGCGAGTTCTCATATGCAAATACCTAATAATCAGCTGTCTCGGCAGCACATCTTTTATCCCATCCCTTCTGGAAGGATGACATCTCCCGCTTCCTTGTCCCTTGAAGATGGATGGCCTTGTGTGGGACTGCGACAAAGGCTCTCCGTGTTCCTTCCCCGCCACCCTCATCCCCTTGCACAGCCGCCACTAATAAATGTGTCGTAAAAGATGGGGGGTGTTAGCATAATTAGTTCTTCAGCAGCAAGAAGGCTGATGATTTATGGGAGGGGGGTCTGTGTGTCCCTTTGTTCTTAACCTGGAGTCAATCACAAAATGAAAGAGTCCAACAGAGACGCGTGGACAAACCAGTTTAGTTGTCTCATAGACAGAGAGTAACCTATCAATATCACATTATTAACGTCCAGGAGATGGGAGATATTAGGGAAAATTCAGCTCATTTTTTTTTTTTCGGACCGTTGATGACATCTGGTCCCTGAACCATTAGCATGCTACTCTGAAGTTCCAGCTCTCTTCATCTCTTCCCCCAGGCCTCCCTTTCTTTCCTCAGATTGAAGAGTGGCTTTACAAACTGCCCTACCCCTACACTATGATTTAATATGTTGCCCTGTAACCACCAGTCCCCCGGAGCCAGGATCCACATATGTCTTCTGTTCAAGCAGCGTGGGCAACAAGACTCTCTAGTTGAGATGAAAAGGAATTTAAAGATCAGCACAGGGGCTAAGATCACAGCTCAGCTGGGAGAGCGTTTGCCTACCATGCATAAGGTCCTGGGTTCAATCCCTAGTACCACATAAGACCTGATATGGTGGTGCCTGCATGTAATCCTAAATTTGTGAGGTAAATGAAAGCAAGGAAGTCAGGAGTTCAAGGTCACCCTCCTCCCCTGCATAAGGAGTTGATGTCTAGCCTGGGATACATGAGAACCCGGCTCAAAGACAGAACAGTATGGGGAAGCCAGGCCCGGCCTCTCAGCAAGTGTGAGCTCATCTCTTTATCTGTCTTGTAGACATAGTTGGGGCTGTGTGATCCAATCATGGCTGAGACCAAAAGCTCACCCGCTTTCTTCAGTCTTGGATCTAGAAACCTTTATACCCAACAAAGCACATGGAGATCGCATCATATGGATCAGGGTATAGGACAGGTGAGTGTCCTGATTCTCAGCCACACTCCCCACCCCCACCAAGGAAACCTGTGGATCCTGGGCCAGGAGAGAAGTGAGGCCAGCACTAACCTACAGGTTTTCAGCCACTTCCTATTTCCAACCTGCCTGAGGTAGGGAAGGTGCCACCATGGTTAATGTCCCTTCCCACGGAAACATGAATGCAAGAGAAGGTTCCGCTCTGTGGTCTTATGAAAGAGGTTCCACGTGATGTCCTGAGGATGGATGCAAGCCTTGTGGCAGTAGTGAGAGGGGAGGGTCCAGCCTGTGGTTGCTCACAGAGTGCAGAGCTGACTGATTACCGGAGAGGTAAGAGTTGGAGGTGTTCTGCTGAATGTCTCCAGCTTTTAAAACCCATTAACTAAATCCTCTTTAACAGAGCCGTCTCTTTCCAAAGCAGTGCACAGAATCTCACAAAGAAAGACAGCAACGACACTCTTCTCTTAAACAGGACAAGGAGGGGGGCAGTGAGGCGGAGCCCAGCGGAGACATATCTCCTCGTCTTCTCCCCACTATGACTGACCGGTCTCTGACTGAGTCTGTGCTCTCCTCCTATGCACGGGACCCCCAGCTGGCAGATAAGGAGTCCTGAAGCCTGGTCTTGGGGCAGTTGTGTCTCCTCGAGGCTCCTGTTGCCCTTACTCAGCCCGAGCATCCCTTTCAGAGTCCTAATCTGGTGAGGCCTCCCTCGGCCTGTAAGCCCAGATCATCTGCTTTCTCTCTGAAAAGAAAACTTTGCCTTGGTCAATGTCCGAGGGGCTCTGAAGGAACTGAAGGAAGAGTTTATTCTGCTCTCTGGTTGTGTTTCGTAACCACAGTGTGATGCCTTGGGATGATATCCTCCAAGTGTAGCCATTCAGAGCAGCCTAGGTGTGCAGCAAGGGTCAAGACTGAGCCTGTTGACATTCCCTCAGAGAGAGAAGGAATCCTTGTGGGTACTCACCTGTTACTAATTCCTACAGGCCCCTCCCAGATGGATGCCATTCTCCCAGGGCTCTAAGGGGGTTTGGCAGATGCTATCGAGGGTAAGGAAGGGTAACTGAAGGGAAGCTCCATGTATCCAGTCTGATGGACGGCAACACTCATACTGGGTAGGATTTTACACTGAGGCAGTGCTCTGGGGTCAATCAAGCTCCTGTAAGTAACCCCATCAACCACCCATGCTTTATAAGTAAGCCCAGTAAGGTCACTGCTGTGACAAGCTGGGCTCAGGTGAGTTGATACCTTGGCCTGTCATTGAAGCTGGACTCGATGCCTTGACCTGTCATTGGTGCCCTGTCTGTGTAGAACAGATATTTGTTCACAGCTCCCCAGGGAAAGTCCATTCAGTGAACCCCCAAATGAATATGAGCACTTCTAAGACGCCAGTGGCAACGTGGGGAGCTCCTCCTCCCCTGGATGACAAGCTTGTAAGAAACCACGCAGTGTCTTCCTCGCTCCTCCAGAACAGTCAAAACCAGATCCTTCTCCTGAAAGTGGTCTGGGTCACTCAGAGGCATCTGAGTCTCTGCAGTGGTCACCTGGATTTAACTAGTGCAGGGCCATCTGTCCCAGCTCTATCATGGGGACGCTTAGGTACAGGGAACAGGGGAAGAACCAACTCTATGAAAGACCACTGCAGGCATTGACTAGAATTTTGAATGGAAGGCTCTCTTTTGTCCTCTCTCGGAGGCTTTCCCGTGAGGTGAAATCTTGGAGACTCACGGTGAGATGGGGATTCTCTGAAATGATGGGCGAGTCCGTCTGCAGTCTAACCCTCTCCACACCTGCTTTTCCTCCTACTCTCCTTTCTCTCTGTTGCCTCATGGTTGCCCCGTTCCTCATTTTCATGCTCCCTAGAACATGGCGTTTGCAGGAGGAAATCCACACAGCCCTGTAACTCTACGTTTGTTCAGATTGCCTGATGGATTTACATCTTTAATTAAGACAGCACTTCAGGGGATGCTGAGGTTGAGCTGGGGAGCAGATGTACCCTAGCACTCATCACAAGGTGCTCATTCTACAGCCCCTTTAATTACAGCCCCAAGGGCGGCAGTTCCTGTGCTGATGGCTGAGCCCTCTGCCTCGGGGTCCTTGTTGCACCATCTTGGTCTTTGCCTTACTTATGGTCAAAAAACAGGCATCCTGACATCCAGTTCATGCCAGATTACACACGGGAGACTATGGGTAGCTCCCCAGATAAGTCTCCATATGTAAGTGCAGCTTCAGCATGCCCAGTAGCTAGTTGTGGTAGAAGCTATTCTAATTAGGAGCTTCTTCTTGACTGATCATAACTCATTCTGAAAACAGCTTGAAGGCCCAATCATTTCCTATTGGTCTTGGCTGGAAAACAAACCCTTTCTTTGGGTCTTTTAAAAGGCTTTTAGAACCCCATCCATTCAGCCATCATGGGTATAATGAAAAGCCACAGGGGGAGGGAAAAAAAAAACAAAAGAAAACAATGGTCTGGTTTCCCTTAGTGTCTCATGACTCAAAACCGTCAGAACCTGTCACTGCTAGTGCTGAAGGCAGAGGCTATAACCATCCTTGGAAGGAACTGGGGCCCAATCCAGATGGAAAATTACACAGCTTTTCCCTGAGGATTTGAAATTACTCGGACATTGAGTCACTACATGATAAATGTCTGATCTTCCCCTGCCTGGCTCTGCTCGCATCCTTTGACCAGATTAATTCCTCACTGAGATCAGTGCCTTGCAGTGGTCTCAGAAGAGGGAAAGCAGGAGCTTGCGCTAGTCCTCTGATGGGTTACTTAGCCTTCTGCGTGGACCAGGAACTCCCGTGTCTGGCTGCATGTCCGATGTTTGTATCTTTGTTCCATCAGACTTATTTCCACTTTGATTCTGTTCCACACGACTGCATTAAAGTCTGACAGCATTTGTCAGAGTCCTTTTATAGACAAGACACCACCCACCCACAGTGCTGACCAAGAAGTGAACGTATCTTAACTTCTACTCTGAGGATAAGCTCGCAGGTTTTGCTGGCTGAAATTCAAAACGCTGGCCCTGTACTCATTAAGTCCAGTCAGTCACTGTGGAGACTCAAAGGGCTCTGAAGCAACAGAGTGATCCAGACCACTTTCAGGAGAAGGATCCAGTCTTGATAGTTCAATGTCCTAGCCTAGACTACATGTTTTATCTTTAGCTGAGCCAAAGATGCACCCAAGAGGCCAAGAACAACCCTGCACTGCAGAGTTAAGAGTTGCCTCTCTCCCTGTTTCTGCCTGCAGGTGAGCTCAGGACACCAATCCCAGTGTACATCTTCCAGGTGAGCTTTGTTTCCATGACAACAGGGAATGCACCGAAACAGGATGCTTACACATCCTGTCTGTAGCACTTAAACAAATTCACTGCTCTGAAAAGTCACACAGACACATAGGCACACATACACACAGACACACACACACACACACACACACTCTACCTATGCACAGGAGGCATATACACGAGAATTTACATGTATGCATATACATATACCCAAGCACATGTGCATTTATACAAAGCATACAGCTATACATTTAAGTGTGCCTATGCTGCCATACACACACATGCATATATACATGCTCACACATACTTGCAAATAAGATTCCATTACTCAGTGTGCGTACACTGACACACACATCTGATCTCATCACTCAGTGCGCTTACACTGACACACACGTCTGATCTCATCACTCAGTGTGCGTGCACTGACACACACATATTAATGCACATGCATCTTTGCATTCACTTGCCCCTGCGGCTGTTCTTTCTTAGAATGGTATTACTATTACTTTGTCGTCGTTGTTGTTGTTGTGTGTGTACATGCTCATGCACATGCCTCAGTGAATGTGGTCAGACGACCGCTTCCAGGAGTCTGTTCTCTCCTCCCACCACAGGTTCAAGGGATGGAACCCCGGTTGCCAGGTGACCTAGTTATTCTTCTGTTGCGGTGATGAAACGCCATGACCAAGACAACTTATGAAAGGGTTTGCTGGCATGATGACTCCGCAGGGACAAGAGTCAAACCCCATCACGGTGGGAATGTGTGGCAGGAACAGCTGAGTGCTCACACCTTTAACTGCAAGCAGGAAATGGAGTGAACAGAACTGGTCATTTGGAACCTCAGAGCCAGTCCCCACTGGCACACTCCCCCTGGCAAGGCCATACCTACTAAACCTTCTCCAAACAGCCACCAACTGAGAACTAAGCATTCAAATTCCTGGACTGTGGGGGGCGGGCATCTCATGCAAATCACCACTCCAGGCTCACACAGTCAGTGTGTTGTCACTGGCTGCCCACTGCTATTCTTGAGGCTGACCTGAGTTCCTCTTGCCCTTTCCCCCCCAGTAAATTTGCTCCCATGACTCTTCACAGGACCACTTTCCACAGACCTAAGAACAGTTGCTTGTCAAGGACCAGTGCATGTGAGGTGATTCCATTGACCTCACCTGCCTGGGGTCACTGTCCAACATTGGTGATAGCCAGGTCTCTGCCAACCCCCTTGCCTCCAATTTGCTTTATCGAACAGCCTAGTCTAGTGGATGGGAAGCCAGCCCAGAGCCAGTGGTTAGCCTGAGATCATGTATGCTCTCAGAAATGGACAGGGCTCTGGGAGGCAGAGACGCCCGGATGGCGAGGAGGGGAAAGGCAGAACTTTCATCCCAAACTATTTGTATCTTGTTTAATCTATTATTAAGTGCTTAACACTTTTAGACTTCCCATAGGCTGGAATTACCATTGTAAATGATTCCAGAGATCAAAGCAGGCACACGCAGGCTGGAGTGTGCGAGACCACATCTCATGAGTTTTGTCTGATCAAAAGTGACCTTAAGCATGCGTGCTTCTGGGGGGGGTCAGTTAGGGGGGAGTACGGGGCAGGAACAGATGTCTGGTCAGAATCATCTGGAGGGAAGAAACATGGCGATGTAGATCAGAAGACGCAGAAGAGCAATACACAGCAGCATGCTCAGTGCTCGGCCCACCCAGAGTGCCTTGCTGACTAACAATGTACTCCAGCTGGGGATTTGGCTGAGTAGATGCCTGTTGTGAGCGGGTAGCTACCATCTGGGTATCAGTAATCTGGATTTCCTGCCCTGGGGGTCCACTATCACTGCTTCATCTGTAGCGTGGCATTATTTTGGGAAGTGGTGGCACCTTTGGGATGCTTGGCCTCAAGAGAAATCCTTATGCCACTGAGAGTATAGCACTGAGGCATCATGGGGTTCTGTCTGTCTATCCTCTCCTCCCTATTTCAAGATGTGATTATCTGGTCCTATATACATTAGTCTGTGTCACCCTTATCAGAGGCCAAGCCAATGGGTCCCTCTAATCTTGTAAAACTGCTACCTAATAAACTGTCTTAGTTAGGGTTTTACTGCTGTGAACAGATACCATGACCAAGGCAACTCTCATAAGGACAATATTTACTTGGGGCTGGCTTACAGATTCAGAGGTTCAGTCCATTATCATCAAGGTGGGAACATGGCAGTGTCCAGGCAGGCATGGTGCAGGAAGAGCTGAGAGTTCTACATCTTCATCTGAAGGCTTCGAGCAGAATACTAACTTCCAGGCAGCTAGGATGAGTCTTAAAGCCCATGCCCACAGTGACACACCTACTCCAACAAGGCCAAACCTAATAGTGCCACTCCCTGGGATGAGCATCTACAAACCATCACATAAACCTCATCAGTCTATAAAGTTAGTGGCCTTGGGTGTTTTCACACAGTGGTGCAGAACTGACTGATGAATAGGAAGTTTTGAGGAACAGACAAGAGTAAACCCAGAAGATCACGAGGAACATTATGACAACTATGGTAAGTATTCCAAAGTCCAGGATGCTCACTGGCTGTGGATTCTAAAGACCGCAATGCTGACATCTCCAGGAAAAATATGGACTCTGTTTATAACTGAAGTAAAGGTCACCCCAGCTACAGCATACGCAGAGAACCCGACAGAAAGCATCTCTGACTGAGCCTTTAGAGGAGGAGGGACTTAGAGGGTGACATCTTCCTGAGAAGGGAACTCTCAAATCAACAAGATCTCTGTCTCGCTGTGGAATGACCACTGCTGGCTGCTTTTAGTCTTCTTTACAGTGAGATTCAGGAACAAAAATAAATAAATAAATAAATAAATAAATAAATAAATAAATATTGAATAGGGAAGGGCCAAGGGGACAAAGGGGACACAGTTGTTGGAAATTAATGCTAGTATCGAGGAATCACATGGGGTCTTGAGGTTGAGCTTGGTGGTAGAAAACTGAGGTTCTGTCAGCATCCCTCACTCGAATGCTTCCACAGGATACTAGGAAGGACATCCCACAGACAGCTCAGGAGTCTTCGAAGCTAACCCCACTCTATCAGCCAGGACTCAGAAGTTTAGAAGCATAAATATGCAGATGTGTGGAACCAGGGATATGGCTCAGCTGGTGGTGCTTCTGCACAGTATGCTCAGGTCCCTGGCTCCCCTCCCTAGCACGACGTATCAGCTCCAGAAAGGTCAAGGTGAGATTATCAGGTATTCATGGTCATCTTCAGCTACACAGTGAGTTGGAGCTAGCCTGGGCTGCAGGAGACCCTGGTCTCCAAGACAGAAGAGTAGGGAAGTATAAATTGCTTGTTTATAGATTTGATATCTGCTTCTTTCTCTTCCTCAAATCAGGCCTGTGCCCTCCCATAACTCTCTCTGGTCCGAGTTGATAAACAACCCATGCTGTGTTCTCATGGCTATCAAAAAGAGCTGAGATCTTTCCCCTTATGGCTGTAGGCTCAGTCCTGATGGCTGGACCCAAGGATAACACATATCGAATTCATTCCTGTACGGCCCCTGAGTTGTGAGCTGGACCATATGATATGAGCTTCCTGCCCCCCCCCAAACTCTATATTAGTGAGACAGTTCTTGAGTTCTTCCTAATTGAAGAGATTGGATGCTTTTCTTCCCCTTCAGTGGCATGTCATGTGTCATGGCTGCCTGTGGTACAGGGCAGCTCTCCTAATTAGGCTCTTTGACAGGTAATCGGTACCAGCTTCTTACTTTTATCTAACACAAAAGTGTTCTGAAGACCAACCAGGGAAGACTCCCTTTAGGAAAGAGCCCAGGATGTCCTGTGTAATAAGGACCATACTGGGTATCATGTCCATACAGTCAACCACCAACGCATCCTATAGCTCCTGCTAGGAGACCAGAGGGCCCTGAGAGTTCCCATTGGGTGGTGTTGCCCACCATGCTTCAGGCTTGGTCTATGGAGTGTCATGGTTTTGCAGAGAAAGCACTAGGCATGTGGCTGCAGCACTCCCCCCTTCTCCAGAGAGTTCACTGTTGGATGTTGGGGTCCTCATGGAGAGTCCTCAATGGGGGAGTCAAAGGAGCCGTGATCACAGTGCCACATGGAGCCCCATGGAAGGCAACTGCCAGCCATGCGTCATGCTAAACATAACTGCAGGAAGCTTCCAGAAGTTTCCCAGGAGAGAAATCATCTACTCTGACCTGGAGATGAAACCTATGGTTTTCTAACATCCACGTTCTCAGAGGGACCCTTCTTCTGTGAGACCCAGCTCACCAATAGAAGTTCTCAGAGGCTCTCCTGGAGGAACTGGAAGGTCCAGGCTTTGCCACAATTGACCCTTGAACACACAATGCAGATGCCTCCTCAGGGGCTCAGGCAACTGAAAGAAAGTTGCCTTTCCTGGACTCCATGGCCATGAAATACAGAGTCCCTCTGGAGAAAACCGATGATGGAGAAAGTGAACCTTAACCTGCAAGAGGAGAATTCCTCCATTTAACGAGATGCATCGGCTGCCATTCAGCACAGAGAAGCCACAGCTTGCGAACCCAGCAGAGCACTAAGCCACAGAGGCCTCCCTCGTGCCAGCCGACGAGTCCGTGAAATGACCCTCAAATTTCTAATTAGCAACAGTGTTGACCAGCCCAGAACTTCAGATGACAAGGACAGAAAAGCTTCTTCTTGGAGAGTTTATGAATCCACGGTAAGTTGCTGATCCAGGAGGACTGATGCTCACCAAAGCCTTAGCTCCTCAAAATGCAGGGCTCTGAGTCTGCAGACACGGTGGCTCGTTCGAGGAACTGATCATGAGTAATGTACGTGCTCCCCACAGGTGCTCCCCACAGGTGTCCCCCACAGGTGGATTGCTGATTATCTGTTGACGATACTGTGAGGGAGAAGGCGTCATTTTGGTGAAGCTCATGCGTAGGAGGAGAACAAATCAGGTCCTTTGTCAGTAGCTGCAAGGCAGTCATGGACACCTACCTGTTTGTCTTCAGATATTGTTCCAAGTCACATGAAAGGAGGCCTGAAGGTTGGTTATACTGGAATCCTCTGTAGCTGGAGAGCCCACCCAACCACAGTCTCCCAGAGACTACAGCGACTACAGATGAACCATTTATGTCGCCCTGGGTCATAGTACTTGGATGTTGAGCTGAGTGTCAGCATAGGTGTGTCTTGGGAAGGTCTGATTAAACTGTGATTAACATTAAAGTCAATAACAAAGAGAGGCAGGCTGTCTGCCACATGTGTGTGCCTCACACCTTCCACATGTGTGTCTCATACCTTCCACGTATGTGTGTGTCTCACACCTTCCACGTGTGTGCCTCACACCTTCCACATGTGTGTCTCACACCTCCCATGTGTGTGTGTGCCTCACACCTTCCATGTGTGTGTGCCTCACACCTTCCACATCTGTGTCTCACACCTTCCACATCTGTGTCTCACACCTTCCAAGTATGTGTACCTCATACCTTCCACATCTGTGTCTCATACCTTCCATGTGTGTGTGTACCTCACACCTTCCATGTGTTCTTTCCACATGTGTGTGCATGTCTCACACCTTCCACATGTATGTTTCACACCTTCCAAGTGTGTGCACCTCACACCTTCCACATGCGTGTCTCAAACCTTCCATGAGTGTGTGTACCTCACACTTTCCACATGTGTGTCTCACACCTTTCATGAGTGTGTGTGCCTCACATTTCCATGTGTGTGTGTGCCTCACACTTCCACATGTGCATGCCTCACACCTTCCACGTGTGTGTGTGCCTCATACCTTCCACATGTGTGTGTGCCTCATACCTTCCACATGTGTGTGTGCCTCACACTTTACATGTGTGCACCTCATGCCTTCCATGTGTGTGTGTACCTCACACCTTCCAAGTGTGTGCAAGCCTCACACCTTCCACGTGTGTGTGTGCTTCACACCTTCCATGTGTATGTGTCCCTCAAACCTTCTATGTATGTGTTCCTCGGACAATCAATTGAAAGCTGTGTTAGTTTCTGTTGCTATCATAAATAATACCATGACCAAGGCCATCTGTAGAAGATGGAGTCTATTTGGGCTTACGGTGCCAGAGGAGCAAGAGTCCGTCATGACGGGGAGCCATGGAATCAGGAAATGGAGAAATCAGACCTACAGCAAACCCAAGCCAGGGAGAGCAAACTGGAGTTAAAGTGAAGCTTTAATGCTCAGAGCCAGGCCCCAGTGGCTGGCTTCCTCCAGCCTGCACTTGTCATAGCCTCTCCAAATGACACCACCGGCTAGGGACCTCATGTTGAAATGCTTGAACTTAGGAGGGAATATCTCACTCAAAACCAAGCCTCAACTGGAAGAACTGAAGACCCCTGGGAAGGAGGGGCAACTTCCCACATAAAGCCTTCAGTCTCCATGTGCATCCTCCTTTCTTCCCACCCTGTCTGCAGCCGACCTTGATTCCCCTATGCGGATTTGCCAGCCCTTCAGTTGTGTGAGCCAATGTCTTAAACTAAGTCATTCCTTTGATCCTCTCTCCACCTCTCAGACACAGATGGATGTGTACTGGAAGAGACGGAGATGGGAGACGGAGTGTAGATATACATACAAGCCCTCCTGCTGGCCATTTCCTGGAGAGTCCTATTATGAACAGACACTGAGACTTTCCTCTGAATTTTCTGGAATCTGTTTGTCTGAGATCCCTTCAACCAGCTCCTAGATGGCCTCCCATCCTGATTCAGGAGATATGTATGTGCTCTGGCTGCAGAAAGTTCTCTGACTTCTGGACAGAGATCAGAGAAGGCACAAGAGTTGTGCAGGAGGCTGCTCCCCTGCAGCATGTGTGTGTGTGTGTGTGTACATGCAAGTGTGTATGCATGCATATGTGTGTATGTGTGTACATGTGTGGAAGTGTGTATACATGTGTGTGCATGTGTGTGCATGTGTGTATGTGCATGTGAGCATGTGTATATGTGTGTGTGTGAGCATGTGTACATGTGTGTGTTAGTGTGTGCATGTGTTTGTGTGTTCACATATGTGAGTTCAGGCATAAGCATACCACGACACAAGTGCAGAGATTAGAGAACAACCTTGGATGTCCATCCTCACCTGTCACCTTGTTTGAGACAGGGTCTCATTGCCAGTTTACACTACAGATTAGCTGGCCTACAGCTACCAGGGATTCTCCTGCCTCTATCACTAATCTCACCACAGGAGCACTGGAATTACAGACATGTATACTACTGTGTCTGGCTTTACATGGGTTCTGGGATTCTGAACTCTGGCCCTCATGATTGCTCAGCAAGGTCTTTACCACTGAGCCATCTTTCCAGGCCCTCTCCCCCAAAGGCCATCAGCCACCATAGAGAGAACCCTTCATACACATGCATGTGGGTATAATGTCCATGGCATGGCCATAATGTGCTTTATTACCTAATAGTTGATGGCACCATCTTCTCCTTCAAGAAATATGATGCTTAGGCTCGTGTGTGTGTGTGTGTGTGTGTGTGTGTGTGTGTGTGTGTGTGCGCGCGCGCACATTGCAATGGTGATGTGCATACATGAATACACAAACACATACACAAACATCAATTACTTGCATACTACTAATGTTTCAGTATTTGATCAAAATGATTAATCAGACCTATGCAAAAATAGACTGATTGACGGCTGCCTTGGGGAGCTTTGTCAACTTGATTCGGCCTAGAGCCACCTGTGAGTAAAGCTGTGCCTGAGAAACTGCCTAGATCAAATCGGCCTGTGGCCATGTCTGTGGGTATCAGCATGACTGTTCATTGGTTTAGGAGCTTCAGTCCACTGTGGGCAGCACCATTCCCTAAACAGGTAGTCCTGGGCTGTAAAAGAAAGCTAGGAAAGTAGGAGCTGGGAGCAAGTCCTCAAGCATTCTCCGTGGTTCCTGCTGTATTCTGTAGCTGTGAAGTGAGACCCTGGGCTGGAGGTAATGCCATGTGGAACAGCAAGCAAGCCTGCCTTCCAGTTTCCACCTTGACCTTCCTTGAGGACAGCCTATGACATGGAAGTGTAAGGCCAACAAACCTTTTCCTCCCCTAAGTTGACCTTGGTCATGGTGTTTGTCACAGCAACAGAGATGGAACTAGAGGGAAGTTCACACACATTGCTGTTTTGCCCAGGAGTCCCTTGGAGACCACTTTTCTGCTCTAACATCACCCACCAGGAGCCCAGCAGTGAGGCTTCTGGTGCCTGGTAAGCCCCAGTTGTCTCATATTCACTGTGTGGCTATAAATCTCCCTCCTCTCTCAGCCATATGTCGGTGGCTCCATTTGCAGCATGCCTTGGCTGCGCTCAGTCAGATGCACAGCTCCGTCCAAATGGTCCATTTGGACGTGTCCATTGCCCAAGCCGAAGACTGTTAGGCTCTGAGATGGGGACAGGGGATGGAGGATAAATGGAGTAAATTAAACATCTGATTTGGAGACGTGTTGCTGAACCCAGTCCAACCACAAATTAAAGCTCATTGGAGCCTGTATTTCCTGTGCCAGACTGTGGATGTGACAGCTGTGGAAAGATGGGACAGGGATTCCGGGACTTAGAACTGTGTCCTCGGGATAGACAGAGCCTGGGCATTTCCTGGGGAAGGCTGCCCCACCCCCACCCATTAGGATTGTTTAGGAGGTGTCATGAAGGACAGCCTTTTGTGGGACAGAGAAGCAGACCACACGATATCAAATTCAGAAATCTGGGCAATGTCTTCCCATTGTCTTACAGCTGGGTGAGTTGGGGTGAATTCTTTGGATGTGGGAGGGGAGAAGGAGGTCACCTCTGCCTCTGTCTCACACTTGGAAGTAAGTCACCTGAGCAAACATTTCCTCTGCTTCCTCTTCTGTCAAACAGGGCAGGGAATGCCCACCCTACAGACTCGGGGACAACTCAACGCTGAGCCAGAAGGAACTGCCTGGAGCTGGCATGTGACAGATACACGACGGGAAGATACAATCCACTGCAGCAGGAAGAGTCTGAGGTGTGCAGAGAGCCTTGCGGGGATTTGCTGTTCCCACTCTACTGAGCCTCCCTGGGGCTTGGAAGGGTGTCAGGTGCTGAACCTATCACAGGCTCTGCAGATGGCCCCTTGGGTTCTTGATGGTGTGGTCCATGGCTCCTTTTGTTTGTAATGATGTGTGCATGTCTCTGTGCATGTGGGTGGTCACACACACCACGGGGTGCATGTAGAGATCAGAGAACAATCTTGGACAATGGCCTCTTACTTCTGCCTTGTGGGAGACAATGTTTGTTGTTCCCTGGCTGACCTGAGAGCTTCCAGGACTTCTCCTGCCCATCTCCCACCTGGCTGTAAGAACACTTGTGCTAATGGCATATGCTACCCCATCCAGGGTTTACATGGATTCATGCGTGTGTAGCAAGCCCTTTACCCATCCATCCATCTCTACACCTCCACATCCCCCTCATGCTGGGTGCCCAACATATTGCATGACTCACAGACATAGACTCACGACACGCTTGCTTAGTGAATAACTAGAGATCTTCTTGAGAGCTAGTGGTGGGGAAAGAGGTGGAGGAGCAGGGACCCATGGGCCTGGGGATGGGGGAGTTTATCCTGAAGTCAACAGAGTGGTGTTCACATCTCGAGAACCAGACTTCCTGCGGAACACCTCACACTTCGAGGGAAGGGAGAACAAGACGCGTGTTGTTAGAAGGAGGAGCTCAGTGGTGTCAGTCTCTCAAGAAGCATCTTCCTAGATGTGCCCTCTGTAGCAGGGTACACCCTGATGACCAGAGTATGCACTGTTGTGTTGTGGGTAACAGCACACAGGGTGGCAGAAAGGACCCATACAAAAACCATTCTGGGACGGACTCAAGGTCTCTCCGCAGAGGTCGTTCTTGAAGGATACTCACCTAGGGCAATTGGTGAGGACTTTTCACCAACATCTTCTTCCAAGCAGGCATCCTTTTGCTCACTTACAGGTACCAAGATGAGGCTGCACATACAGGCTCTCCCCAGAGTTCTTGCAAATAGCAAACATCCATCTGAAAACACGGGAGTTTGACGTGGGACCCTAGGTCGCTGGTAACAGCGGGAGAGCCATTTGTGAAGCGTGAGCCTCCCTGTTCCCCAACACCTACCTCCCTGGGGACCCTTCCAGTCCTTTCTAAGAAGACAGTGAGTGGGGACAGCAAGCAGGAGTGTTACTGTGCAGAATGAAGTGGAGACGGTTTGTTTAAAGAGGGGCAAGCGCGGGCTGACAAGTTCTATGGATCAAAAGGGGGGTTTTCTGCAATGTGCCTGTGTCTCTCTGGGACAGAGCCCCTGCCGGATGAGGAGACGCTGCTCAGACTGGATGATGTCCGTCTGTGTTTCTCTCCCGTGGTTTGCTTTCTCCCATGGTCCCTCCTCACCGGTTCAATGTGTGAGGCTGCCCATGGGCTGTCCGTATCTAAGCAATTCTGCCCGTGTCAAACACTCACTGAGCGGTGCCAGGTGACGGCTGGCACGTTACCGGTGTGGCCAATCTGCTCATACTAAAGACCTGGATTGCTATGCTGTTAGTCACACAGAGGTAATGAAAACCCCTCACGGAGCATGAGGCAGAGTTCAGTGTGAAGACTTTAGTACCGAGTGGGAGCGAGACGGGACAGAATTACAAATATCGCACTAATGTAAACCACAGCTACTTCCTAGCCAAGTCCCAGGCTGTGCCTCTCAGGGATCCAAATTGCCAAGTTTCTCCGCTAAAACCCAATCTGCATTCCACCTCCCTCCCGCCTCCTCTCTCTTCGAGGCCTTAATTTTATGAGCGATTGCTTTGAAGAGGGGAATCATCACTGGTTTACTGAGAAGTTGTACAATTTCTAATTGCCTTCTCAAAATTTCTCCTCCATTGCCTCCAGCAATATTTTATGCTGCCACGGTCATTACCCTCTCCTGGCTGGTTTTTTCCTTCTCAACCGCAGCTACCGCCTCACCCCCACCTACCTCTCCCTGGCCAGACTTGAATCAGCCAGACACCAGCTCCTCCATCTTTTCTATGATCTTAACCCACCCCCAACCCCTGTCCAAAGTCCATAGCACACGTGCTCACTGCTTTCCAGAGGTTTCCTTCTCACAGTTCCTCCTGACCTTCTCCTCATTCTTTCATGACTTTTAAAAATGGCCACTGAGTTTACTGAGCATCTGTTATGTGCTCTGCTGGAATATGGGCCACTGGGCAGTGTGCTCTGCCACTGAAGAAAATGTTTCCTCCCTCCATAGCTGACACTGTCTTCATGCGAGTGTGCTGTCGCCATTAGCTAAGAATGACTCACACACAGATCTAAGCTACCAGCTCAGCACACAGTCCGTGTGCACACAAAGGTGTTAGTGTGTTTGAGCCCATGGATATTCCTTTAAAGCTGGGGTCTCCTCTTGACGCCGCTGGTGATTCTCTGATCCGCCTTTCAGGGTCGTCTCTGACAACAACGTGCAGAAAGCCAATGGCATCTGCGTGTCCATCGGTGTCTCTCCAGGAGCTCACTGAAGCACACATTTGGATGTGCAGTTCCTGGGCCACCTGGTTATGCGCAGCTTACTCAGCCCGGCTGATAGATAGGACCATGCACCTCCACATGCTCACACCCTACACCTCCACATGCTCACACCTCCACATGCTCACACCTCCACGTGCTCACACCTCCACATGCTCACACCCCACACCTCCACATGCTCATACCTCCACATGCTCACACCCCCACATGCTCACACCTCCACATGCTCATACCCCCACATGCTCACACCTCCACATGCTCATACCTCCACATGCTCACACCCCTACATGCTCACACCCCTACATGCTCACACTCCTACATGCTCACACCCC
>NW_021620991.1:2349016-2372743 GCF_004785775.1 Grammomys surdaster | reverse complement strand
CCACATGCTCACACCCCCACATGCTCACACCCCCACATGCTCACACCTCCACATGCTCCCCAGTGCAGCTTAATGTTTCATGGAATTTGAACTGCCAGGATCTACCTTGACCTTATCTTCTATGGTCACCTCTTCCTTCGTCCTCAACACCCCCCTGGCGGTTTTTAACCTCTCACAACCCAACTCTTGGCCACATGAGGCTCCAGCTTGGGTTTGGCTGGAAGCTGTGGGTGGCTCACCTGCATTCCTCTCCCTCCACAATCTGCTCTGCGTGGAACTGGGGGAGGCAGACAGCTGTAGCAGCTGGCAGCTCACACGGCTGACAGCAAACCCCTTCCTCTTCCCTCTAGAAGCTGCTCCCCCCTTTTCAGACTGACACTGGGGGAAGGTGGCTGGGAGCTAATGCTAGCCCAGCTGGGGCTTCCTCCTCGCTCTCACCAGACAATGTGAGTGCCATGTCTTCTTCCTCCAGGTTCTGCTGAAGCCAAAGCTCTAAAGTCGACAGAAAGAACGAGGACTCACTGTGTGCTTTCCTAAGGCCTACTGTGGGTGCCAAGTGAGTCTGGAATTCATATGGATGCTGAACATTAAGCTAAGCTGACAAAGAGGCTGGAGGAGGATGGGTGTCATCAAGGAATGCTGGCATCCATGGGAAGAGGCTGTCACCAACAGGAAGACTCTGACAGCCATGAAAGGATTCTATCACCCATAGAGGAACTCTGTCATCTATGGGAGAACTCTGTCATTCATGGAAGGATCCTGGTGCTCATGGGAGGATTATGTCATCTACAGGACTCTACCATCCATAAGAAGACTGTCATCTATGGGAGGACACTGTTATACATGGGAGGACTCTGATGCTCTTGGGAGGATTCTGTCATTTATGGGAGAACTCTGTTATCCATGGAAGGAATCTAGTGCTCATGGGAGGATCATGTCATCTACAGAACTCTACCATCCATAAGAAGACTCTATTATCATCCATGGGAGGACTCTGTCATACATGGGAGGACTCTGATGCTCTTGGGAGGACTCTGTTTCCCACCACGGTCTCTGTGATCCATGGGAATACTGTTGCACATGGGTGAGAGGAGATTCTGTCATACACTGATGGTCTTGGTCATTCACATGAGGTCCACAGACATGTTATTGCAGTGAAGCCCCTTAGCCTGGGGAAGACCAGGCCTGATTTTGAATTGTGCTGAGGAGAAGGCACACCAAGGAAGAGGACAGCTGGAGTAACAATGAGGAATGTTATGATGGCAAGTGACTGGGTTAGGGCCATGGGAGTGTGGAATGGTCCAGAGCTCGCGGGAGGAAGGACTTGGAACTCAACTGTAGGGAGGTGTCATCACCTGTGGTCCATTCCGGAGCTCCGAGGGTGCCACAGACCTGCACCTTCATCCTTCATGTCTGTCAGCCTCAGCAGGCACTCAGCCCATGGGGGAGCCTCATCCTCACCCAGGATGCTGAGCCAGCCTCCTGTCCCCAAAGCAAGTATACCTCAGTGCTCAAACACTGCTTCTCCTGCTGGAGCCGTAGCCATGGCCCTGCAGAGGGCTTCTTGGTAGGAGAAAAGGTTCTCTTAGTACTGCAAGGATGCTACAGAAGGACATGAAGGGTCTCTCCCACCGAATGCACTAGGCATCTCTGTTCCAGATTCAGAAGACAGGGTGTGGCCGTCGGTGCTTCTCCTCGACGTTATGGTGATAAATGTGAATCATGACGTTCAAAGAGAGGGTGGGAGAGAAAGTGATGGGGAGGGGAGGGGGAGAGAGGGGAAGGAAGATGAGAAATCCCATGAAAAACAGGATGGAAGATGATCAACATTTAATGTTGTCCTCTGACCTCCACAGATGCACTGCACAGCACACTGCACACACACACACACACACACACACACACACCTGTACACACACATACACACACACCTGTATACACATGCATACACATACCCACACACCTGTACACACATACATATACACACGCACACACACACACAAATAGGGGGAGAAGAAAAAGAAGGGAGAGAGGGAGTGGGAAGGAAATTGGAAATGAGAGACAGAGAGAATAAGAGAGAGAGAAGAGAGAGAACACAAAGAGGAAGGGGTAAAGGAAATGAGGGAAAGTGTCTATCCTAAGAAAGACCCATGTCCTTGTGTACGTGCCCTGGGTGGGTGTTGATATCCCTACTGTGGCTTTGCCCAAGGTCCCTGAAGGTCCTAAGAGGAGAAGAGTCCTGTCACTCTGTTTCTGTGCACCTGAGCTTTTCCAAACTGCCAACTGTAGGGACCAGAGCTGCTAAGCCCTCCCCAAGGGTCCTACACTCTGCTGGCGTTGCCCAGGGACCTGTGGGGGCAGGATGGGGCAGGGCTGATCGCAGAGGGGATCTGGACATCTGCCTGTGAGCAGAGCCCTCAGGTAGGCTTCCGAGCTCAGAGGCAGCCTGTCTTCCTCGTTTCTAACATCTAAGCTTGCTCCTGCCTGCTTTGCTTTTAAACTGGCAACCGCTTCATTCTTTTGATAGAAATGTTCTTTGTAAAAATGTAAATCCAACGGATAAGCAAACAAATATCTCCCATAAAGCAGGTACTGTTTTGATTCAAAAACACAAGCGAATTCCCGCACCTTTGGAGTTTGATGGAAACAGGGTTGGAAGGAGAATAAAAAGGCAACCACCATGTCTTTGTGAACACGGGGGAGGGGGTTCTTAGTCATCCCTCCCCCACTCCCCTCCCTCCTCCTACGTTTTGTCCCACTCCACTCCCAGTTTATTTCCATAACGTATCTGTCCAAGTATATCCTTATGTTTTTAAAACCTTTTTATGTCTGATACGTGTGTGTGCATGTGTGTACAGGCATGTGTGTGCATGTGTGTACAGGCATGTGTGTGCATGTGTGTACAGGTGTGTGTGTGCATGTGTGTACAGGTGTGTATGTATGTGTGCATGTGTGTACAGGTGTGTATGCATGTGTGTACAGGTATGTGTGTACAGGTGTGTATGCATGTGTGTACAGGTGTGTATGTGCATGTGTGTACAGGTGTGTGTGTGCATATGTGTATAGGTATGTATGTATGTGTGTATATATGTGTACAGGTGTGTATGCATGTGTGTATATATGTGTACAGGTGTGTATGCATGTGTGTGTATATGTGTACAGGTGTGTGTGCATGTGTGTATATATGTGTACAGGTGTGTATGCATGTGTGTGTGCATGTGTGTACAGGTGTGTGTGTGTGTGTGTATGTGCAGTGTGCTGTGCAGTGCATCTGTGGAGGTCAGAGGACAACTTTAAATGTTGATCATCTTTCATCTTGTTTTTCATGGGATTTCTCATCTGCAGTGCATAGGCCCGGCTAGATGGTCAGTGAGCTTCAGGAAGTTCTCTCGCCTGTGCCCCGTCTCTTCATGGGAGTTCTGGGATTGCACACATGTGCTTCGATGTACAGCTTTACCTGCGTTCTAGGGATCCAGACTCAGGTCCTCAAGCCAGCGTGACAAGTGCTTTACCACTGAACTCCCATCCTGAAAAAGTCTTAATTGCTCTTCCGTCAGAATTGACGGCTTCCCAAGGGTGGCCAGAGTGCCTGGCCTCCCAGATGAGGGGTGAGGACTGTCCGCTGCGCCCCCCTGCCCCAGTTCTGAGCACAACTTCTGCTCCTGTTCAGCCATCGCATTGGCTTTAGGAGGAGGCTGTGCAAAGATGTCTCTTGGATTTATTGCTGTTAATACAGTAGAATCCAATAACCACCGCTCCTTTAATAAACAGCATGTCTGCTTAACTGGGCCAATGGCCAGGGGGCAGCCGAGGAGCTGTGCACAAGCCGCTTTTGATGAGTCCACTCCCTTTCCTGGGGAGAGTCAGCTACTTGCTTCTTCCTGCCCTCAAGTGAGGGAGTACAGCCTAAAGCTTTGACTGCAAGATCTGCTGAGGTCTACCCCAACACCTATACAAAGGCTCAAAGTGACAGTGACAACTAACACTACACACAGCTGTGTGAGATGCTTCCGTGGTCTCAGGAACCACATCTCAGCCTTCTCTGCCTGGGACTAGCACGTCTTCCTAAGTAACTGGGAGCCTAGAAGAAACTAAAAGCCTAGTTCACAGTACCAGAGTTGAAGCCACGGACTGAGATCATGTCCATTGGGACAGGACATTGTCATTACGATTCCAGATGCCCCGCCCACTATCATTAGGCCACGCCCCCTCAGCCTTTCCAGATCAAGGGAATTCACTGCAGAGCAATGAGCTTCTTCCCGCCTGTCCATCAGTCTAGTGAGGGAGGAAGATGTGTAATGAATGAGCTGTCAAGTGCGGGGCGGGATTTTTTATTTTCTGAGGCGAATGCAAAGCAGATCAAACATTCTTTATTTCACTACCGTTTCCCAAGTGAAACAACTTTAGCCCGAAGGGAGAAATCAATGTTCAAAGCCCTAAAAGCCCTTACTCATTTTTTTTTTTTAAAGATAAGCGCTGTGTTTAGTACCTAACAGAAGGGCTTCTCAAGAAGCCAGCTCCAGGAGTCTCAAGGCAACGTCGGGATGACTGGCGGAGGAGGCAGAGGCTGTTAAAAGAGATGGAAACCTTGTGTCTCAGGAGAGCCCCGAGAAGAGGCAGAGATGGGGGCACTTGCCAAAGTTGCTGCTGACCTCCAGCCTGAGAGGATAAAGCCAGAACTCCTTCCATGCACAGCTAATTTGCTCCCAGACAATGCTGAGTCCCTCCTTAACTCCAAGCAGACCGTGGGGAAGGCGTTGTTCAACTACACTCCGGTCTGCCTGAAGCATTGGGGGGAAGGCCTTGGTAGAGAGGCCTTTGGCAGGCTGTGCGTGTATGTCAGGTACATGTTGTCTATGTGTGCGTGTGCATTCTCATGGGTATGCATTTATGTGTCTCCCATTGACAGCAGCAAGGACTAGGAAGAGCCCCTTTTCTCTTCAAGACTTTCCCCATTGCCTTTAGGTCAGCAGGATTCACAAATCTGCGGGCTGGCCCTTTGCTGGCTTCAGCAGGTTCTGCAGAAGCTCATCTCCTCCTCGGCGTCAGCACTGTGCAGTGTGTGGCTTGGAACAGGCCCTCCCGGCTCACTCCCTCCCTCCCAGGCTTGCTCTGCTCTGCTGAGGGGAATCCATACACAGCTCTCTGGGGTAGTGCCCACCTTTCTGAGAACACTCCTATCCTCCGATCTGCTGAGGCATACCCACGGCATAGGCCAGGGTTGTAGCTGCTCTCTGCAAAGGAGTGGAAACCCTGTCTTCAGAAGCCTTAGTGACTAAGAAGAACTTAGTCAGGGTCCCAGTGAGAGTCCTTCAGACCCTCCCTGAAAGTCACTGTGGGCTGCAGGACCTGACTCCACCCAGGCCCTTCAGGATGAATAGGAGTGGTTTCCTTCTAGGCTCTGGGGAGTTTGAACATCGATCCCACTCTCCCAAGGGCACTTTGTTCTTGAAGAATAGCAACAGCTGCGTCCCCCAGTGACCTTCCCCTGGCGTTGAGGGTTTGTCTCATAACTAGGATGGAAAGAAGAGCCTCAAAGTGTCCCCCTGAGTCTGTCACCCCACTTTGCAGAACACAGTGAGCACCACTGCCCCACCCCAACATCAGTTTCAGCATCTCCTTGTCACTAGGGATCCGTGAAGAGGATGGATTTGATCTTGGAGTCTGGATGGTGATTAGACCAAACTTCGAAAGCCAGGTTGGCCCTTCCAGCCATCTCACATACCTTCTTTCTCCGTGATGACATCATCGAATGAACAAGGGCGTTAGCTACTAGGCACATGGAGTAATGGTGCACCAGATGAGTGAGGCTCTCACAAGGAGATAACATCTGGGCGCTGGGGAGAAGCATGAGTTATACCACAGAAGGCAAGATATAAAAACCTTAGCATTGAGAAGAAAGTACAGAAAGGAAAATATCACATGATAGAAGCAGTCAGTGGTGTCTCAACCCTGTCCCCAAGGTAGGGGAGACTCAGTTAAGCCCCATTAAGCACCCACTTGTTCTGACTGAACCTGCTACCTTGACTTCCTTTTGTAGTGAGGAATGGGAGGAAGGGTTCTCTCTGCAACCCACAGGTGTCAATGACGCCCTGAGAAATGGCAGGGTTCAGGCAGGGGGAGCTCTGGTACGTGGATTCTATACCCAAATTCAATCTCATGGCTCCGGAAAGTTAATTCGTTTTCTCTGCTTTCTATGGAGACCGAGAGGCAGGCTGGCTGGAGTCCACATTGAATGGCATCCACCACATTCCTGTGTCTATTCGGCCTAATTTAATTGTGAAATTACGTCGGGAGATGTGTGAAAACACCAATTGCTAGGCATAATTTAGAAAGCCCCCATAGTCGCCTGCCAGTAAAGAGAGTGAAGCCTCGCTCCAAGAGAGGGCTGCTTCTCTTAGGTCCCCACCTCTCTGGATCACAGTGACTAAAAGGAAGAATTTGCCTACAAATAGCTATGGGGTGTCCATTGATCTTAGACCCCAGAAGATTAATCCTTTGTTAGAGAGATGTTGGCTCAAAACGGGAACAATAGTGTTGGGTCTCCTTCTGTTTCCAGGGGATGCCTGCCTCCTGTGGACCCTGTCCCAGCCACAGTGTAAGTATTTCCTTTGGTGATTATTCCTTCTCCTAGAATTTATTGCAAACAAGTTGTCAGGCTTCAGAAGGCTTAGGTTCCGTAATATCAACTCTCAGGGTAAAATATTAGGGGAGAATGTTTTATATGCTTTGATCATGCTACACAGGGGCCGTAATTCACCTGGTGTCAATTAGAATTTCAACAAATCAACCTGGGGAAGATACTAGATGACCCCCCCCCCCGCAACTACCACCCTTGAATCTCCAGCCCCAAACCATTTCTGACCTCATCATGGTTGATGGAGTCCATTTAAATAAAAGTTTGTTTCTGTGCATCGCCAGGAGTTGATTAGAAGTACCTTTCCCCATAAAGAAAAAAAAATGTGAGAAAAATATATATGCAAGTGAATACAAGACTGCCCATAGAATTCTAAGTATTTTAAAAAATAATTTTCAGTCACTAAAATGCCAAGTGGTGCAAACTAATTTACGGAATAGATATAGTCCAATGAAGTCGGCCATAAACTGAGCACCTGTATTTAAAGCTGTGGTTTCTAGACACCTATGTAATGTAATCAGAATCAGGAGTAGGGAAACATGCCCACGGTAGACCTGGCTGAGGAGTGTCCCCTTGCTGACCCTCCAACCCACCCATGTTCTCCTCCCAGGGAGCCTTAGCATCTTTTGTGTGTTTCCCTGACCCTCTAGATACTCAGATCCCTGAGTGAGTTCTGTGTTTGAAAGTGCTCCGTTGTTGATGTGTGAGACTCTGTGGAAAGGAAAATGAAGGTGAGAGAGATGGCTCAGGTGGTAAAGATGTCTGCTACCTATCCTGAAGACACCAGTGCAATCTACAGGATCCACATGAGGAAGGGGAGACATACCTGTACCAATACCTTTACCAAAATTTGTCCTCTAGCATCTTGAGACCTGGGAGCATGTTGTGGCATGGGACACATGAGAGAGAGTGGGGGGGGGAGGCAGAGAGAGACAGAGAGAGACACAGAACACACACAGAGAAAAACAGAGAAAGACAGAGACACAGAGAGAGATAGAGACACACAGAGAAAGACAGACAGACACACACACACAGACACAGAGACAGAGAAGAGATAATAAAGGCCAGATTCTGCAGGACAGCATGGGTCATAACTGGTTATAATACATGATAAACTCTTGGGAAAACATGACTTTATTTACTTTTTAAAAATTACTATTTTCTCCCCCATTTCCCTCAACGTGTTGGGAACTGCAGCAACAGACAGCTTCCTGACTCTGAGGTTGTTCCTCACACATGGAGAGCTTCTACCTCCAACCCTTGTCCCTTCAGAGCTGGAGGAAAGAAAGGAGAAGATGGAGGAGGGGAGGAGGGGAAGAGGGGAAGAGGGGAAAAAGGACAGGAAGCAGGGAATAGAAGGATTCAAGAGGGTCCCCATCCTCCTTCATTGTTCAACAGGGTGGACAGGGTCCCCACCATGTTGTTGGGGAGGATTTCCCAATTTGCAGAATCAGTCTCCAGACACTCCCAGAAATAATATGTCATCATCTCTCTGACAATCCTGTAATTCAGTCGAGGGACATCGCATTGTTGTGTCTCCTTCTTCTGTATCCCCTCTCTCCTTACCTCACTCATCCATCCAGTTTTTATTCTCACAGAGAAAACGCCCAGGATCCAGGTTCTCAGAGGATGAACGCATGTGCTCAGAAGTTCACACTCCAGGAAGGAGCCAGTGCATCGGCACAAGGTCAGGGCTGCTACCTGCAGTACCTCCTCTGAGTTCCACTGCAGAAGCTCAAGTCTTGGACCACAACAAGAATCATACCATTCGAACCCCTGGCTCTAGAGTTAGAGATTCTGGAACTTTCAGGCCTCTGCCATCAAATGGACCAATTCCTCAGCAATCAGTTTTCTGGACAGGCCTTGGGAAGGCCACAGGAAAAGTGCAGACCAGGCTACAGCTTCATGAGGCCACCACAGCCGAAAGATCCCAGAACTTTCTACTGCAGGAACACTGCCCCATAGCATGCAGGTGGGACCCTCAGGGTCATAACCTGGATCTGTGCCCAGGTCAGAAGCAATGTTTGTACTCAGTGTTGACTCTGTCCCCTTTCTCCCAGAAGAAGGCTGTCAGGGACTAAACTGTCCCAAACAACCTGTGTCAAAGTCTTAACACACAGCACCCCAGAATCTGACTTTAAGTGAATGTGATATCTCAAGGGGCTACCGAGTTAAATTGAGATGAGTAACCTGGGCCTGATCCAGTGAGTGTCCTTGGAGGAGAACAGGGGACCAGGGAACGGGAAGATGGCTCCACCAGTCAAGTGGTTGTTTTAGAAGCAGAAGAACCTGACTTCAGGGACCTAGAACCCACATAAAGTGATGAGCCTGTGGCACTGGCCCGTATCTCCAACGCAGGAGAGGCAGAGACAGAAAGGTCCCTCTGATAGGCTTTTTCTCAGATTAGACAAGATTAAAAGTATATAAAGGCAGGTTTATCAGGAAGCCGCTGTCAGGTAGGCTGACCTTACAGGAGGAGATCAGTGAGGTTGTACATCCAGCACGGGGGTTTTGAAGGCAGAAGTTACGACATGTGCGCTCAGAGCTGGGATTCTGTCCATACATGGTAAAAAACTGAGCCCCTGGTCAGGTACTCTTGGGTGGGAGATGAGGAAAGATGACATGTTAATCCACAGTTTTCTGTGTGTGTGTGTGGGGGGGGGGTGTTGGAGGAAGGAGGGCAAACAGGGCTTCCCAGCTTGCACAGAGGATGAGCGGGGATGCCAGCTTAACACCCGGAAGATTAATGACTAGACACTCTGGCTAAGTCACTGAGCTCCAGGTTCACTGAGAGTCTGTGACACCAATGTCACATGCACATGGACACGCGTGTGTATACCAAATGATCACATGAGTACACATGTACACATATGCACATACACACTGTTGGTCTTGCTAAGCTGTTTCTCACTGGGGTATGATGTCTGCACCCTTCACAGGCCAGTGCCTGGGCTGCAAGCTCATGCCTGCACCAGCAGACGCTTAGGCTGGTTTAGCTCAGTTTTCCACACAGGGAAAAAGTTTTCAAATGACTCCTGAACAGAGTAATTTGATTTGCTGTGAAGTAGAGTTAAAAGTAAATTGCGCTAAATTAATATTGATTCAAATTAAGCCATTTATCTCTTTATGCATTTCAACTCCACATCAAATACAGCCATTGCTCCAGCTGCCCCACAGCAAACAAAATTACCAGTGAAATCGCATCTTGTGGTGGTTTTCCTTGTCTGGAAAAGAAACACACTGTGCACAGCCTCAAGGACACGCGTGCATACTCACACATGCTCACACACGCATCTGAAACCCAAAGCTGAGCCAGCTGTGATTTGCAGCTGCTTGGAACAGTGGCGAAGAATAGGTTGACATCTCTTCATGGCCTGAGAGCTGCAAGGGGGCTGAGTTTCTCCTTAGGACGAATGTTTCTTTTAATCACTCTGAGGTCGCCTCTGGGCTCTGGGGGACTTCCAGAGCTCGGGCTTCATTTCAGGCATGCCTGGAGGATGCTCAGAGGAGATGCTGGTACTTGTGTTCTGGTTGGTCCAGGGACACAACTCTGATTTTCCTGTGTTGCTATGACAGATACCATTGCCAAAAATAACGTGGGAGGGCTGGGGAGATAGATCATGGCTAAGAGCGTTGGCTGTTCTTTCAGAAGACTTGGATTCAACTCCCAGCACCTATGAATCAGTCTGTAACTCTAGTTCCAGATGATCCAATGGTCTCTCCATGCTGCTATGGCCACCAGGTGCACATTCAGGCAAAAGACGCATACAAATGAAATAACTTGAGAGAAAAGGGTTTGTTTTATTCTACACCACCAGGTCACTGGCCATCATTGAGGGAAGACAGGGCAGGAAGTCAAGCAGGAAATTAGGAGAAATGACAGGGAATATTGTACACTAGATTGCTTTCCAGTGGCTTATACATCCTAGGACTATCTTCTTATACATCCTAGGACTATCTGCCTAGGGACAGTGCACCTATGGTGGGCTGCATTCCTCTCACGCCAATCATCAGTACAGATGGTTACAGATATGTCCATCCATGGGACAATCTGATGGAAGAAATACTTCAACTAAGGCTCCCTATGTCAAAGTGGCTGTAGGTTGTGTCAAACTGATACTAATACTAACCAGCACAGGCCTTGCGCCTAAGAGCAAGGAGATGCAATGTCCCCTACTTCATTTCTCACTGGAGCAGGTGTTTGAAAAGGACTCAGCTCTGCAGAGGACACTGAGTCCCAGGACAAGGGTAAGTGATGAAGGATCTCACGTTTGGCTTTGAGCACCTATGCGAGTGTTCAAGCATGCACACTGTATCCAGCCCATGCCGCTCTGAGACACAGGAGATAAACTGGTTTTTATTCCTAGTGGCTGTGGCAAAGTACCCAATGAAAGCGGCTTCAGGAAGGCATGTTTTATTTTGGCTCATGGTTCAGGGAAATCTACGGAGGCTACAGAAACCTGAGGCAGCTGGTCACACTGCATCCGCAGTTGGGAAGCAGAGAGCAGTGAATCCTGGTGTTCAACTCTCTTTCTTCTTTTGATTCAGTCTGAGACCATTTGCAAGGACGCTGCCCACATTCAGGGTGGGCTACCCGTTTCAATTCACTCGACCTGGAACTCCCTCACAGGCACGACAGGAGGTGACTCTGGATCCTGCCAGGTTTGGTTATGAAGATTAACTATCAGAGGAAGACAGTAACAACACACAGGGTCAGGCGCCAACGCCAGGCCGGCCATCTGTGACTCCTGGAACCCAGCCAGCTGTGGACTCCATGTCCCTCCTCGCTGATGAGAACCTTGGCAGTGTGTAATGCCTGCTGGGATGACAGGAGCTGTTAGTCTTGAGTAACAGCTTTCTAGATCTGCAGAAAATAAAAAATGATTCTCTCAATAAAATGACGTGGTTCTCCAGGGATGTGATATCCTTGGGTCTGTGAGAACTCCAGCCCAAGAATCACCCTGACTGTGGTGACGGCAGGGAGAGGATGCTGGAAGTCCTGGTATCCTGCCAAGGCCCTGAGCTGAGCATCCAGCTCCACTAAGGTGCAACCCACTTCTACCAAACTGGAGACCTTGTGCCAAGACTAGTTCTTCACTTTTATAAGGTAGAGTACATTAGTTTTGCTTCTGAAAACAGACAAGAGCTGGGACTGCAACTCAGTAGGAGAACACTCACCTGTCTTGTGCAAGCCTACAGATTCAATCCCTAGGCCCACCCCCCAAAAAAAGTGCTCTGATGCAGGTTTGGTGGCTCACACTCACCATTTCAGCACCTGGGAGGTAGACTCAGGAAGACCAGGAGTTCAAGACCAGTGTCTACTACATAGCATGGGCCTGTAAGTCTTTGTCTCAAAAGAGGAGGATAAAATGGAGAAAGATGGGGAAGAGGACAGAGAGCAGGGAGAGGGGGAGGGGGAGGGGAAGAGAGGAAGAGGGAGGGAGAGAAGGAAGAACAGGAGAGGGAGAATAGGAGAGGAAGATGAGGAGGAGGAGGAGGAGGGGGATCAGGAAGGAAAAAGAGAGGGAGGAGGAGGGGAGGGGGATTAGGGAAGGAAAAAGAGGGTGAAGAGAAGGGAGAGGAGGGGAGGGACAGGAGAAGGAGGAAGAGGAAGAGACCATCTGAACTTCGAGGAACATCAGGGACAAAGACCAAGATTTCTACTTCAGCCTTTAGCTTCCAGGACCTGATGAGGCTGTGCATAGGAGCGGTGTGAGGAGGCCTTGTCTGTCACCCTAGGTTTCCCTTGACAAGCACTAAAATTACCCAGTAACTGTGTTTCCCTTCAGGGCACTCTCTCTTTCTGTCCCCTCTTCCCTTCCCTTCCTTCCTTGTAAAATGAACTTTCCTTGGCAGCGATAAGGAAGAAATGCATCTAAAGTCAAATACGTTCGAGTCTATTTTTCTCCATATGAGGCCAAAGAAGAGAAGGTGAGAAGACAGGAGGCGGGAGGTTCTGGAAGGTGGGGTTTGATGGTTTGAGTGCAGACGTAGAAGGAATAGTGACACACCTCCTTGGTGACACAGAGACACTGAAGGTCGGGCCCTTGTTCTTCGTGAGTGAGCTTTCCACCAATGACAGACCTTCCTCTAGTTCAGTCACATCTCCACAAGCCCTTTGGGTTTGTGGACACAGGAAGAGACAGCCTGCCATGCAGGCAGAGCGAGTGAGCAGCGCACGGCTCCCTTTTCTCACCCTTCTGTCTATTTTGGAAGAGCCCTGTGCTCATGCCCTGGGGCTTCCATAAGGAATTCAGCCTGACATTCTACACAGCAGAGGCCTGAGATCAAGTTTGCCAGGGTCCTTCCTTCTGAGGCTCCTGGGTGTGTTGGTGGCCAGTCCCACATATCCTAGTCTGTCTGTCTATCTGTCTGTCTGTCTATATGTATGTATGTATGTATGTATGTATGGATGTATGTATGTCATGAGTATATATGTAGATAACTTAAATGTTTTAAAATAGAATATATCATCTCCCTCCATTTCCTCCTTCAAACCTCTCCCGGCCACCTTCCCTCAAACCCTTCCCATTGAAAAGTATTTTTATTGTTTTTGAGAGTTTAGAGAATTTCACACAAAGTATTTTGACTATATTTACCGTCTGCTTATCTCTCTAACTCCTCCCAGATCTGCCCCTCATTCACCATCAGCAATGGGACGCATGAGAGTCATCTGGTGACCTTTCACCCGAATGACCTCACATGACCTCACTTCAGCTTAGTTCCCTCTTCACCTTCAAGTCCACTCAGACTCTAGCACAGTCTTGAGAGCCTGGAGTTAGGATGGCATCACATGAGTCTGAGGATACGATGCTGCCTTAGCTGTCTGTTTTTGCTGTTGAAGGACCTAACTCCATGTTCTGACCTCCTGTCTCTGCGATGGCAGGATTGAAGACAGTTTGACTTTTACAACCTCACTGCATAATCAGGAGAAAGAGAGTTCCCAAATCTACTCCTGTGGAACCCCGACTACTCCACGCCTGACACCCACACTGGACTCAGACACAAAGATATAAAGTCAGTCATGTAATAGGAGGGTGACCCTTCCTATGTGGCTGCAATGAATGGCTAGCTACATCTGCTGTGGGCACAGCATCATGGGACAGTGGCTCATACTTCCTGAAGGTTCCAAGACTGATTTATTCCAAGTCTTTGTACCAGCTGACAGTCAGAGTTTGGAAGTGGTTACACAAGACAAAGTTGGAGCTAAGTTCTTTGAATTCAAACTCAACTTATTATTGAATATTCCTCTAGAATGTTCACACACTGGAAGAAATCTTAATTCAGCATAGGTTCCAGAGGGACAGAGCTCACCGTGGTGTGAAGTATGGCATGGCAGAGGAAGGAGGACACCGAGAGATCACGTCTCAGCCACACACAGGAAACAGACAGAGACATCAGGACACAGGAAGAAACTACAGACTCTCAAAGCCCGTCCCCAGAGAATACTTCCTCCATTAAGGCTATGCCTTCTAAGGGTGATATAACTTCCTAAACTGGGGACCAAATGTTCCAGTACGTGAGTCTACAGAGACAGGCTCATTCAAACCACTGTAGTGCTTCAGCCAAGGAAGGCAAGACAAACCCAGCAATCCACGAGCACGGCTGACCGTCAGGGCAACGTGATACCTGAAACCCGCACCCCATCAATCAGCTGGTGGAGATGTGGAGTCCTCAGGCAGCATCTGCCCTGCCTGCCCTGCCTGCCCTGCTGGACTTTGTTCCCCTCGCAGAATGTCTGTCTGACTGATCCACCTCTCCCTCCTACACAGCCCTCACAGCACCTGGTAAGGGAGTGAACACAGTGTCCCAGTCTTTCCGGATCAGAGATCAGGGGTACAAGGAAATCTCCCCACACCTGCAAAGAGGTGACCAAAACATGTCACCAAGGGTGCAGCCAGGAAGATAAGTTGGCATGCAATGCTAAAAGAAGCTATGGCTAATGGAACCACCCTCCTCTTCCCTTGATCAGTGACTCTGGGGAGGTTATGCTAGAAGACACAAGGCTGAGTCTTGTACCAGACCACTCCAATAATCGCATCCCTACAACGCTTTTCTGGGTCACAGTAATAATGTCACAAAGATATGACTGCATGCCTGAATGGATGGTTGGAGTGAGCTTGGAAATAGCCCAGTAGGGTGCAGAGCTGCGTGGGTGCTGCTCAGCACACGACCCACACTGTGCTTGAGAGAGGGTGGGCTCCAGAAACCGTGTGTGTGTGTGTGTGTGTGTGTGTGTATGTGTGTGTGTGTTTGTGCGCACATACAGGAGCTACCCTCAGGGATTTGCAATGAAAGAAAATTGCTTGCTTCTCAAAAGAATATGATAAGAAACTAAATAAGCTGCCCATGTTGTCACCCTCCCCAGGTCAGCTGCCAAGTAAGCCCCTCCCACACCACGATGCCCTAGAACTTCCCAAACAGCTCAGCGAGATCAGGCTGCGGAAGCAGAACAGCTCTTGCCTAAGGTGTTCTGCCACCAGGCCATCAGGCAGCAGAGAAAGCCTGTGGCAGGATGCAAGCTACCTGATGCTCTGGTTCCAGCCACAGGCCACCTTCACCACCTTGTCCAAGCCAGCACCACCCGGTTCAAGTCAGCTAAGCGCACCTGCCACAGCAGATCCATAGTTCTAGCCTTGCCGGCTACAAAGTAACACATCACGTTACTAGCCTGTAACAAAGTATCTGTAGGGCTGTGCCCAAGGCGTCATCAGGAAACCCACTTTTGGATTCTAGAACTGCACACTGGGGATCCAGCTAAGGAAACAACAGCCTTGGCCGCCCTGGCCTTATCTTCTTCTGACTGGATCACACTCCAGACTTGTTCCTCAGCTGCCTGGAGGCCAGGCTAACAGCCAATTTATCCCACCCCATCTCCACACTCTTACTTAACCACCCTGCAATATCCCTTCTGCTGTGTATAATAGGGTTTATACAACCCAAGGACAGGACACAGGGCCTTCGGGACTGTCACACATTCTTCCTGGAACCTCTAGACTACAAAAGCTGACTGAGTAATGTATGAAAATGTAGAGTTTATTCTGGTAACATGGATGAACCTGGAGAGATTGCTCAGGGTCCACAACAGAGGAAAGTCAGTCCTTTCATGATCCACAGGATTGTGGACTAGGATAGTCTGTTTCTCAGAGGTGGTTGGGTGCATTCTGGAGAAAAGGTGCCACCTTCCTTTAACCTTCATATGCACTGGTTTCATTCTAAGTTCAAAGCCAACTGGGCCAAGCTGGCACTGGTGTGCAGGAGTGCCACTGGGCTGACACCTTGCAGTGGGACAGACAGAAGGTAAGAGGAGTCTGGGGAAAATGTGGTATGCCATCTTACATAGTGGTCACGGCAGCCATGGAGGTCCCAGGCATCTACAGCTAGATACACAGATGTGTTAGTAAGTGTCACACTTCTGTGACAAACTACCTGCTAGAAACAGCCTAAGGGCTAAGGGGGCGGTTCCTGCTCACAGTTGAACTCATCCTGAGGGACAGCTCTGTCTGCAACAAGGTGAGCCTCAAGACAGAGAGTAAACAGGAAGGACCCAAGGATAATAGACTCCCACCGCCCCCCTCCACCCTCAGAGACCAACTGCCTCCAACAAGGATTCACATTTGAGGTTTTCAGAGCCCACAAAACAGCAACACCAGCCAAGACTGAGCTGTGGACAAGAGCCTGTAGGGGAACATTTCCCACTCAAACTGTGACAGCAAGTGTCTTTCCCTAAACAGAAGACGAGTTCAGAAGACTAGTTAGTACTAGTTTGTATCCACTGAAGAAAGGACAGGTGTGCCCTGTGTGTCGGCGCTTGTCCATTGCTCCATCCTTTTTAAGAGAGTCCCATAATTCCCTCCTACCTCACTGGAGGTTCAACCGAGATCTCCTCAGGTGTTGAAACAATTTTGCCTGAATGAATGTCCAGGCATAAAGAATGCCACAGCACTCTACCCTGATCCCGAGAGCTATCAGCCCATGCAAAACTGCACCACAGAACCACAGGGTCTTCGAGAAGATGACTCCCAAACCGCCCTTATAACATAAGACCAACGATGAGAACCTAACGGCCACACAGGCACCATATCACCCCTCGTTAGACAACAGGGAAGCACACAAGCACAGCTACAAAGGTGGCATCCACCTTAGACACAGCCTGGAGCTGGTCTGTGGGCCTGAGCACCTGGCTGGGGGAGGTCGTAACTCACTGAGACGAGGAGGAACTACTCTCAAGCAGAAAGTTGTTTACGATAAACATGATTATTTCAAACACGTTCTGTTGACTTCATTTTCCAGTGGGCTCTCTCCTCTATCTCCGTCTCTCCCTTTCTCTGCTCTCCTCTCCAGCACACGGTGGCAGAAGCTGTGGATAGAAGTTGGAGGAGCGTGTGAACGTCAGCATCTTCCTTGGGGACTCCACTCAGCCAGTGCAGTTTCTGTATTCACCAACTCTTGCTAAAGTAGTTAGTACTCCTGTGCTTCTGTCAGACAGAACTGCACTAAAGCAAATTCAAAATTTGGAAATGTATTGAAATTAAATTGTGCCTTAACTTATTCACCATAGCAGAACAGAATCCAGTCTGCAGAGCCAGCTGTGGCCAGAGCCAGATGTGGCCAGAGCCAGCTGTTGGTGGAAAAGAGGGGTTTGATAAGTCTCTTCCTGACCTACATGTGGATCTGTACAAAGAAACCCTGGAAGCCTGGACTGTGGGAGGGGGCTGGCTCTATGATCTGTGGGAAGGCTGTGCACATTAACACACACATAAACACACATACAACACACACACACACACACACCTGTACACATACTTACATGCCTACACACACATATATACACCAATACACACATGCATATACCATGCACACACATGTAGACATACATATGCATATACCTACACACAAACTCACAAATACACATACCTACTCATACATGCACACATATATACCCCCACACCTACACACACATATATACCTATACACACATATATCTACCTAAACATACACATACACACACATACATATATACATATACATAGACTTACACACACATGTATGTATATATACCTATACACACAAAAGCACATATACCTACACATACATACACAGAAGGAACACACACACACGTATATATGTATATATGTATATATATATATATACATGTAGACTTACACACACACATATATATGTATATATACCTACACACATAGACTTATACACATGCATATACCTACAGACACAAACACAGAAGGAAGATGCACACAGACACACACATACATATATGCACACACATATAGACTTACACACACACACATATATGTATATATACCTACACACAAAAACACATATACCTACACACACATACACAGGAGGAACACACACACACATGTAGACTTATACACACACATATATATGTATATATACCTATACACATAGACTTACACACACATGCATATACCTACAGACACAAACACAGAAGGAAGATGCACACACACACACACACACACACACACACACACGCGTGCGCGCGCGCGCACAGAGGGAAGAGGCCTAAAGCTTCTATCATCCCCCTGGTCCTACTCCCCAAAGCTGTGGTCCTGCTGGACTGTTTCTTGCTCCACCTGCCTATAAAGTTGTTTCTGCTCCTTTTCCTTTGCCCTGGAGGGATATGGCCCTGCACTTTCAGAATAATATGCGCCACCTGTCTGAGCAACCCAGGCATCAAAAAGTGTAGTCAGAGCGAGAAATACAAGCAGAGCAGAGCAGGGCACGGCCCAGATAGGGAGGCCAGGGCGATTAAAATGACCAGTGTGTCAGGCACAAAATAGGAGCTCCTGACATCGACCGAGCGTCGGGAATCAGGCCCCTATATCACTGCAGGAAATGGGCAATTTTATGCCAGGCGGGAGCAGTGCATCTTGGGGTAATGGTGAGTGTAATTCATGTCATTTGCACCAGCCCCAGCTGCTTGCAAAGAGTCGCTCACCCTGAGCTCAGGTTTCCTGGGCTGTGAGGCTTTAAAGTTGAACCTTTAAAGAATATGCTTAAAAGAATGGTAAAACATTTGCCTCGGTCTAAGGGAGACTAAGCACCCTCCAGCCTGGCCAGACGGATGGTCCCCGGTGACAGAGGCTCATTCTAGGGTACAGCTCCCTTCCTGCCTCCCTGAGCACATACATGCCTCACACATCCTCACCAGCACATCCTCACAGGTACACACAACTCCATTCCAAACCTTCCCTCTGCTGACTGTGACACGCCTAAGGAGCCTCAGGATGCAGAAGCTAGAAGCTGTTGGACCAGGGCATCGTCAGAATATTTGAAGAACAGCTTGGAGGTGCCCGTTTCTGCAGCAGCTATCTCCCTGGAGAAGATCTGACTGCTGGAATAAACACCACAAAGCTCTCTCCTGAGGGAGATCTGAGAAGCAGGACTCTGCAGAGTGGGCTGGGAAAGATGGTCCCTTGTGGATCTATGCTACTGGAGAAAGCTTTACAGCATTGCCTGTTTGGCATATTGGCCCAATTTTCTACCATGAACACAGGCTGCAACTGCACACAATCATGATGCTAGGTTTTAAATATGATCCTGAAACTCAGCAAGCAAAACGGATTGGTGTTGGCCGTGTGCTCTGCTCTGCGTGGCTCATATGTACATTACATATATACATAATACACACACATACATACACACATACTACACACAAAATATACACATACATACATAAATACACACATACACACATACATGCACATACATATACACATACATACACACAATGCATACATACACACACATATAAACACATAAATATACATACACACAATACATACATACACATACATACACACATATACATAACACACATATACATACATACACACATGCACACATACATACACACATACATACATACACACAATGCATACATATACATACACACATATACATACATACATAGATATACATACAAACAATATATACAGACACATACATACACACATACATACAATACATATGTACACACAAACACACACATACATACAAACATACATATATACATACATGCACATACACACATACATATACACATATACATGCAAACATAATACACACATACATACACACACCCATATATACATACACATACATACACATATACACACACATACATGTCATAGATAAGTTTGTAGTTGCCATTTTCCATGTGTGACTGTGATACACCTATTTCTCTTGAAATTCTGCCATACTAACCTATAATTTTATAATTAGAAATTTTTACTTATTGTAACCCATTTCCCCATAGGCTGTCTCTGTGTGTGAGTATGTGTGTTTGTGTGTGTGCAGATACACATACACACATGTGAGTGTGGATCCCAGAAGCCACAGGTTGCTCCTCAGGGGCTGGCCACCCTGTTGGGTGTTTTTGAGATTTGTTTTTATTAATTTAATTATGTGCAAGGCCGTTGGTGTGTGTGCATGAGTACAGGCGCCTGCAGAGGCCGAAGGTCTTGAATTCCTTGGATCTGTAGATGCACAGGTTGTGAGATGTCTAATGTGGGTGCCAGGAACCAAACTTGTGCCCTCTCAGATTCCAGTACGAGCTCTCTATCCAGCTCCGCCTACTTTATTGATACCCACCTCTGATTGGACAGTAACTTACAAAGAAGTCAGAAGCATGACTGGCCTGCAGCCCCAGGTTCCCTCTGATCACCACCTCCTGGTGCTGGGGTTGCTACAGAAGCCGTCGCATTCATTGGTGTATTTTGTGTTTATGTGTGCGGGCATGACCATGCCATGGGGCATGTGTAGTGGTCAGAGGACAGCTTGTGGGAACCAGTTCTCTCCTTCCACCATGTGGGTCTCAGGAATAAAATTCAAGTCAAGCGGCTTAGCTTCAAAGTACCCTCGCCTCCTCAGCCACCTTGTCTATCCCTGAATGACATAGACATAAATATGTGTATATATGTGTATATATAAAAATATATATGTATGTGTATATTATCTACACACGTATGTATGCATATACGCATGTATGCATGTATGCATGTATGTATGCATGTACATATGTGTATGTTCTGGTGATTAAACTCAGGTCTTTTTGCAAGCAAAGCAAGAATTTTACAGAGTCATCTCACCCCTCACAGTTAGGTGCTAGCCCATCTCCTCATCCCCTCGTGGTTAGGTGTGCTAGCCCATTTCAAAAGCTGCCTCCAGTTGTTCTATTCTCAACACGGAGATCCTCACCTTGCTTCATCCAGGCTGCAAGTGCTCAGAGTGGGAGTTTTGTTTACGTAGTCAGCTGTTTTTGCCAATTTGACAAGAGGACAATAAAAGTCTTCCCTCACTCCTAGCCAGGTTTACATTATTTTCCTCTTCTTATATATGACCTTCCTTCCTTCCTTCCTTCCTTCCTTCCTTTCTTTCTTTCTTTCTTTCTTTCTTTCTTTCTTTCTTTTTCTTTCTTTTGCATAATTTTTTACTCTTTGAGGATTCCCTTCTTCAACTCTCCTGGTATCTTTGAAACATGGCCCCCTCTCAACCTGAAGGCATCTCATTCATTCACATACATACACACACACACACACACACACACACACACACACACACGCACCCCTGCAGACTCCCGGAGTGGTTCACTGTTGACCCTGATCAGCATGGCGGATCATCTCCAGCAAGGGTGTTGCCGTCCACGTCACGCCTGCACTTCCTGCCTTTCTCACGGGTTCTTCCTTCTTGCCGCTATGCTGAGTGGCCACCTCCTTCTCCCCACAGAGAGGCATTCTCTGTCCTCAGAATCAAATGAGCTCTATAAATGAAAGTCCTACTGTGACCATCTCCCAAGCTGCTTTGAGGTCCTTCCTACTCACCTAGTATGTCTTCAGCCTCCTTGTCACATTGCCTTGCCCTCCCCTCCCCCACTCTGTTGTTCCCTCACCTCTCACCAGATCTTACTGCCACTGATGCCCGCTCTGGACAAAGTTCCTCCTCCAACTTTCCTACTGTGTGCCCACCCCAGCCCCGTGGATTCCCCCCAGGTGTGCTTCCCTCACTAACGCTCTCCTGAACTTAGTAGGGCTCCAGGTAGATGCTTCGTAGCTGTTGGCTTCCAGGGTTTCTTTGTACAGAGCCACATGTAGGTCAGGAAGGGACTCATGGAACCCCTCTTTCCTCCAACAGCTGGCTCTGCCTACAGCTGGCTCCGCCCACAGCTGGCTCCACCCACAGCTGGCTCTGCAGACTGGACTCTGTTCTGCTATGGTGAATAAGTTAAGGCACTTTAATCCCAATAGAATAGAAGGCAGAAACCAATGGATTTCTGAACCTGAAAACACAGTTGGAAAGTACTCAGGCCCTAAATTTTAGGGCCTGTGCTCAGTCTTTCCAAAAGCCCCAAGACAGTTTTAAACCCAGGTCCTCAGAATGTGACCTCATTTGGAAAATCGATTGCCTCCTTGCTTGACAGCTTTAGACAAAGTAGGAGTGGTGGGCTCATACCAGCAGCCCTGATGCTTTTTAAGAGAGAGATGCAAATGTAGAAGAAGAGGCTGTGCAGTCAGATGGAGACAGAGACGGGTGTGAGTCAGGCCAAG
Source organism: Grammomys surdaster (assembly GCF_004785775.1). Taxonomy (NCBI): domain Eukaryota; kingdom Metazoa; phylum Chordata; class Mammalia; order Rodentia; family Muridae; genus Grammomys; species Grammomys surdaster. The sequence goes on along the minus strand of NW_021620991.1, from coordinate 2,350,519 downwards.
ATACAGACACCAAGGCTTACGGCAGACACCAATGCCTGAGAGAGGCCGAAGGCAGAGTGATCCACAGAGTCTCTAAAAGAAAGCTTCCCTGACCAGACACAATCCAAACCTCTGCCCTCCAGGTTCTGAGGGCAGAAGTCCTTGTGGATGACCTGAGCCTGCACAGGTTACCTGTGTCTTTGTCGTGGTAACCCCTGGGAAACACGTCCTTTAGCCTTGAGAGGAGGGTGTGGGTAGATTCATCTTACTTCAGGGTGCAGCTGTGTGAGGAGGGAGGCTACAACAGACCAGGCAGCTGGGGAGTGGGTGAACCCAGAAGCAGGCAGCAAAGATGGACACGCTGTGGGCGGAGGCCCAGAGCCACTTGCTGACAAGACAGCCTGTCTCAGGGAGTCTGACCCCATGTCCTGGGGCTGCAGCCAATGTGAAGCTACACAGCACATGCCCAGAACCTGCAGCCAGCAGGCTGGAAGCAGGGTCTGAGCCTCATGCATATGTATTTATGGACATTTAAAGAGGCCGAAATACATATTTAGCAGCATTGCACAACGTGTCTTATTGCCCGTGTCCGTCCTTCTGTAATATCCTCTGGAAATTCATTTTAAGGGAGATTTCAAACCCAAATGACTGACCGGGCCAGCCCTTCCGGTCCCTGTCTGCAAAGAGCTTTTATTTAATAACAAAGTGTCTTATTTAAAGTCATGCCTATTGAGACGGCCCGTGGAGGCGCCGAGGCTTCCAGAATGCAGCGTTATACACGCGATTGGCTAAATCAACCACTGTGCCGCTGTCGGGGCCAATTTCCCTTTATGTCCTGGGTGCTTAAAACCCCTTAGAAGATTCAGATGTGGTTTTCAACAAGGGCTTGTTGCCTATGTCCCATTGCTTTGAAAACTATAAGGGCCACAGAAGTCATTTGCCAAAGCCACTCCCCCAGAGGGAAGGGGAGGCTTTGTACATAAGTAGAAAGATGTGTTCTTCTAGTTAGGTACAAGATGAGCTACATAGGCACTCTGGCGCAAGGCACTCAAGTCGGAGGCTGCAGAGAAGGGGGCAGAAGGCGGCTCTGGAGCCTTTAGTCTGCCCCAGGCCTAAGCAATCACTGTATACACCAGCATACCTCAGCTCAGAAAGTGTAACGAGCAGTGTGCAAGACCCCCTAGGACTGGCTTGAACCTGAAAACCCAATAGCTGGGTGGGGTGGATACTGAGAAACTCCATGGGAAAGACAAAGGGACAGGGCTGTGGACTCAGCTCAGCTGGCAGAGGGCTTGCCTAGGATGCACACAGCCCTGTGTCCAGACCCAGCAGAGCACACGCCCAGGATGTGATGGCACTGGCATCATCCCAGCACTGGAGAAGTGGAAGCAGGAGGAGGCAGAGGTAGGGAAAGAGGCAGGGGAGAGGCAGGAGAGAGACACAGGCAGGGGAGAGGCAAGGGGAGAGGCAGAGGCAAAGGCAGAGAGGCAGAGAGGCAGAGAGGCAGAGAGGCAGAGAGGCAGA